>NC_092235.1:57230307-57302807 GCF_036320965.1 Panulirus ornatus | reverse complement strand
AAGAACCACACTAAACCTCACCTCCAGATACCTTCCAGTCTTTTTTACTGTTGCACATAGCCCATAATGGGGTGAGTGAGTTCTTCAAAGTTTAGAGGATCCTTGGAAACTTTGTGTATCCTACTGAATATTTGGAAAAATGTGTAGACAGTTCCAAGGGTCAACAAATGTTCATGACAGCTTGTGGTTGTCAATAAAGCTTCATTATAGACGCTATTTGACAACTGGTCCTCAACCAAAATGAATGAATATATATATATATATATATATATATATATATATATATATATATATATATGGTCTACGATTCAAGCATCAAAGAATATGAGGAATGAAATGTCATTTTTCATCACAAGGAAGCTATTCATTGGATTTAATAATTATCTAAATTAAAAAGAAACTGAATCTCTGAAAGAACCGCAATCCCTTATTATGATAAAGTACAGAATGCCAAAGCATCGAACATTTTCAGCCAAACCAGACATTTCTGGGGGTGGCACCAAATGGAATATTTATAATCATAACAAACTGTGCAAATAGTTCTGATCTTGTGACTGCAGTCCAAGTTGCACAGCTGTGACTGGGGCTCTTTCAATAGTTTTTTTTTCTCTTGAAATAGCTGTGTGTATGTTTGGGTGTGCAGACACGCGTGTGCCTGTCTGTCTTTGCATACGCAGTAGTGTGTATTTTGTGCACATCTCTGCCTCTGTGTGTGTGTGTGTGTGTGTGTGTGTGTGTGTGTGTACTTGTTCTTAGGGGAGGGGAGGGGAGCCACACACAAACAAGCAGGGAGGGGTAAGTACAGTAGTTACCTGTCTGTACTTGCGGGCGACCCAGCAAGCTACTGCCTGAAGAGCCACGCAGAGCGAGAACATCACCTGCAGTTAACGAACCTGGTCAGCCTATCAGATTGTGTTATGGCCCACTCAACGGACCGGGAATCGTCTTGCTCAAAGCTCTCTTGGAAGAAGGCAATTCCCCCTAAATATTGCCATCATTCTTCTGACATACTTCACATTACCACTAACAGTACAGCTTCACTAATCAAATGGATTTGAAAATACTATCTAATTATTGTATGCATAATATGATGATTAATGAAGGCACCGTATCAATTTTATAAGGAATAAAACTCAGTATGCACAGAAAGCCTCCTTCCACAAGAAATATTAGAACTAAGATTAAAATACTAAGCTGCTGTCTGCCGAAAATAGACCATAAGATAATGGGGTCTTTAAGTAAGCATAACCAATACGATCTCGACTCATAAATGTAGGTGTTTAGGCTTACAGGCATTGAAATAATTTAGAACTTGAAACTGTAACTTCGCTACGCAGTTTAAGGTAGGCTCTGAGCCCCAAATTGCTCTAATCATTTAGTCATGAAATTCAAGGGATAAAATCTTTTTTATTTTGGAGAATATTTCTGGTGATGATATGCCAGGAGGTCTGGCTATGTGGTAACGTATATTACCCCCATGTATTGTCAAGCAACCAAAATTTTGAAAATGTTTAATAAAGAGAAATATAGTACTTTTTTTTTTGTTCAGGATGATTTGGTATTTCGATGTTTTTAAATCAGTGCACATTACGTATTGTTTTCTTGTCAGTTATCATAAAAGTAGCCAGATTTTGCATAAAATCAATATATTTATACCTTCTGACCCGCTCTCAGTGAAATATAGGTTGCGGACACTCAATCAGTTCAGCGTCCGTGGTCATTTGCCTTAAGCCTAAACACCTGCAGTACAGTCTCTGTTGAGAATGGATGTGTGTATGTTTGTAGGGTAAAGGAATAATAAGTAATGCTTTAGGTTAGCGGAGAGATATTTTCCCAGCAATATTTGTCAAAAGATCTCGAACTTCATTCTTCCCTTTCGTACAACTGTATTATCCTTGATCATGCCGTTACAGCCCTTGGCCTAAGACCATATCCTATGGATAAGGTCAAAAGCCAGCAGGCTATTGTACTCATGGATCGTTATCGTCGTACTCAAGGGTCGGACTGCCCTACTCAAAGAATTATGGTTGTCACCAACATGCACACTGACAGCAGTTCCATATAATTCAATCATTCTGGTACAACAGCCATCATATATTGATACACCATCTGTTGATATACCACCCGCAATCTATTGATAAACCAGGCGTCATCTATTGATACACCAACCATCAATTATCTATATACTAACCATCATATCTGTTAATACATCAATCATCGTCTGTTCATACACAACCAATATCTGTTAATACACCGACCATCATCTCTTGATATATCAAACATCATCTGTAAATACACCAACCATCGTCTGTTAACACACCTACTGTCGTCTGGTAATACCCCAACTATCTTCTATTCCTACACCAACCATCGTCGTCTATTATAATGACCAACCATCATGTGGTAATCCACCAACCATCATCTGTTGTGTAAATTTACCATCATATTGACTAGTTTGCTTTCATTATCATCTGATGTTTTCGGTCTTCGTAATAAAGTAACGAAGTGTATGTGCGGAAGAATATAAAAGTGAGGGAAGCAAACTAAGGTAGCCGCCGGAAAATCGCTTTTGAAAATGCCAAATAGCAAATAACAGACAAAATGTAAGTGAAAAATGAACTGGTAAAGAAAAAGAAGGGAACGTGATGGCAGCTATTCCACGTATAGAGAAAACGCTAGAAACTAAGGTCAAATTCTAGTGCTTTTAGAAACACAAATTTCAACTCCGTAGCAAAAAGGGTGGGCCGTGGTCCTGCCAGTGGTTCACGCACATCAGAATCCACTCCACTTTCAAAAGGCTGCGCTCGGCCGTCGAGGAAAACACCAATGATTTAAGATTTTTCATTGTCATCAATACTACTCACGAATTCCTAATGTTAGAACTCTAATTTTCATTTCCTTCGCCTCTTCCTCTTCACTTCACCCATGCATCGAACGTGTCATAACATCACTTCTGTCTACACCAAGTGATCCATCTGCTACGTTCGACAGGGTTAGCACTTGCCACCCTGGTGAGTAGTATAGACCCGCCAACATCAACAACCCTTTCTGAAATCTCATGACACAAAATACTTCTGGAGCCCCTTGCAGCAGCCTGTGTCCTGATCGCTTCCCTAACATCACACTATCAACCTTAACTTTCATACTGTGATGAGGCGGGCGAAGCTACCTGATTCAACGACCGCTCAAGCAACACCTCTCAAGTACATCCTGCACTGTTACTTACACTCGCCGCGTCTCTCAGGACTGCTGCCATGAGGCTATAGTAACGCTCTCCATAGTTACCTCCCACCTCTGTCCCTCTCTCTCCCACCATCTTGACTATGATATCCTAGACTTATAATTCTTTTGTCTTTCGCGCTCTCAGGATCATTCGGTGCTGCAATTCTCTCCTCCCCTAACGTTCTTCCGTCAGCAGCGATGTTCAGCCTTCTTTCCCGCCACACCTGGCGGGTGTAGCTCCAGCCTCCACCACTCGTAATCATAAACCAAACCTGCAGCATCAGCATATAGGTATATGAAGACCCATGACGCAGATCTTAAACTACTGCGTTGCCATCACCCTTAACTACCCAACAGTCTTGACGACATTTTCACGGTCAAACAGGTTATGTGACGCCTCTAACCCCCCCCCCCCCCCCAAAATCATTCTCTTACGGAAGGCAAATTCATCACGTGAAACAAAATATGATTAAACAATAAAGGCAGACCTCTTCGCCAAATCAAAACACTCGACATGTTACACACACACACGAAGCTCTACTACCTATTTTCCACTACCGAAGAACTTCAGCCAAGTTGGTTGACGGGTGGAGGCACCTGACTGGCATGTGATACGGGTTAATGAAGCCGCAAAACGAACGTGATACTTCAACTACTGGGATCCCTTTTAATCAAGACCTTCCCTGCGGTCGATCCGTTATGAAAAATAATGAGAGAAAATGTCATGCGACCCACTGATAAACCATTGTTCCACGACGGCGGTAACCTGCTCCCCCACCATGGTAATAATGGGCTGAGGTAACTCCACACTCAGCAACGGTGAGCGTTCCTGGCCGTGACGCATTCACGGGCCGACAAGGGTCGAGCGTATAGGTTCAAATCCTCGTTGCAGCAGTCGGTACACAGTCAACCAAGCCGTTCATCTACCCATAAGGGTTGGTAGGTTAAATAGGTGCTTGGCTCAGACTAGGATATATATATATATATATATATATATATATATATATAGTGTTAATTGGATGGCTTTTATTAGGGCCTCTGCCGCCCGTGTCTCAGCTAACATAAGAAGATAAAAGTTATTCATAAAGTTGTACTCACTCCTACGCAGCAGCTCGATGCCTCTCTTCATGCTACACACACTTCAGTACCACTCGGAACACACACACACACACACACACACACACTCGGTCACCATGACCTGTACTGACCTGGCTGGGGCAGCGAGGGGCGACGCCCCCGCCCCGGGGCCCTGTGGAGTCCTGGCTCCCTCGGGTTGGGCCCGCACCTCCACCACAACAACACTAAAAGTCGATCAAAAAAGTTCGTAATAAAACGTTCGGAAAAAAAAAAACAAGCTCGATTTCGTCGGAGAGTTTGGGAGGGATCGTCGGGGGGCTCAGCAGCGGGACACACGCACAGCAACACACGGGCACACACACTGCCGCGTTTTGCCCACGCCCTCCTCCCGCGCCCGCTTGCCACGCCTCGCACGGGGCCGCACGCCACGCCTCCCGCGTTTTCTAACCCAGCCTTTCCGTCCACACCTGTGGCCACACCTCTTCACCCAGTGGCCACGCCTCCTCATGTCACTCGAATTTTCCTTGTCATTCGAATGTGCCACAAGATGTGCAAAAAGAACGAGAGAGTGATATCGCTCAATCTCGGTAAGACGGCGGAGCTACACCATGACCAGCCTGAACCAGCAGTTATTTAACGGTGAGCATAATCGCCCCATCGGGCTCTTGCTCATAACACAGGGTCAACCCCGTCTTGTCAGATATATACCCAGACATCCGTACATGAAGTCTATGATTAGACTCACGATACATAAGAAGGAAGAACTTTTTTTTTTTCTTTTTCAAAATGTTCTCAGCAAACGTTCCTCTATTTATGGGCCGGATTTTCCCTCTTGTGCTCCGTAAACTCGCGAATTTCTTTTCGAAAATGTGGTATTGACGTTAGAGAGACAAGGTTCTATCTCAGTTGCCCCTGATCTCTGAGAGCCGTTGAATCTGACTCAATAAATACGCTTCTTCAGCATATGACATCTCTGTGTGTGTGTGTGTGTGTGTGTGTGTGTGTCGTACTGGTTCTGGGTGAACGATCGTTGATTTGTTAGTGGTTAACATATCAAGAGACATACGTACACACAAGGTTCACCTGGATTATTCATCCGTTTCACCACAGTTAGTGATACTCTGTCTGGTGACGAATAAAGCCAGACTGTTTAACTGTTGATGGGTTATTTTCTCATTCAGTTACGATAGAATTTGCATTTCAGTTCACATTTCTGAAGGAGCATTACACACACACACACACACACACACACACTGTATACATTGAGGAAGTATTTCGGAAATACTTCCCTCTTGAATTAGGAACAGGGGAAGGAGCCAAATGTATTTCTTTTTTCTATGAAACTCATTCTTCTGTCGCTGACGCCCCTTCGCTCATGTGGCAAATAGCGACTCGTATAAGATATGTGTTCCATTCGTAGACCCTCCAAAGAATATGTCTGACAAACCACGGAAAAAAATGTCATAACACCTTATTGTTAATAACAAGAAACCTGGAATATTAAGATTGCATCCACATTTTGCATCTAGTCCGTAAGACTTACCATATGAAACTATGTAATTAATATATGTAATGAAGCTGAGTAACGAACCAATCTTGTAACAACCTATGTAATACTAGACTCTGTGCCACCTTGGTAATTACCACAGTCGTCACCGGGGAACGTTCCAACGTAACCTCTGAGGGAGTTAGCTCAGAGGAACCAGGTGGTAGAAGGAAAGTGGGTATGGCAGCCTCATACCCCCTCACATCACGGGACTCGGATGATCACGTCCAACGGTGGACTCCCGTCAACACAAGATATCCAGGGATCGTCACAGGACTGGGATGTTTGCCTCATGCCTTGCCGCCGGGCGAAGACAGAAACTTCACAAAAGCAATGGATGGTCTCCCACAGGCGCTCGGGATCATGTTTATTTACCCTGGGCGTGCCTCCGCGTCCCTGGCTTTACCTCTTGATCACGACGGTACGACCGTAAGCATTACGGTACGACCCTGCAACATAACGTGATGATCCTTGGGCGAGCCAGACCAGACCTTTACTATCAGAGGTGTATGCCGTAGTGTTCAAGGACGTACTGTCGAGTTCAGAGGTTGTGCGTTGTGTTCAAGGGTTGCTCCATCGTGCTCAATGGTGTACCGTCGTGATCAAGGGTTGGACCATCGTGGTCAAGAGTTGTACCGTTGTGCTCAAGGGGGTTATACCGTCTATTATCGTGGTCAAGAGTTGTACCGTTGTGCTCAAGGGGTTATACCGTCGTGTTCAAGGGTTGTATCGTCGTGTTCAAGGGTTCAACCGTCATGCTCAGGGGGTTAAAGATCTCATGTGTCAGCTCTGGAGGAAGTAGAGGGTTACGAGCTGTCATCTGCCAGCCATCGTTCACTAACAGCTACATCGGCAGACTGTAAGTGAACGAAACTTCTCGGCCAGGAACTGAGTTCCAACCTTCCAGAGAACCGTCGTGGATTGAGGACAACAACCACTCTCTTCACCGCAACCTCCAAGACTTCCTGAGGTTGAAACATATACTCTGGTCGCTACTTTCATCCAGTTAGATATCCAAAAAGTCAAGTGTGAGTTCCGCAGTACTTCAGATATTGCTCTGCCAGAAAGCGTGCTTTTAGAATCGTGAATTCACTCCCCTGATATATTAAGTTAAGAATTGAGATCTTGCTCTACCCACGACTTCCATCATCACTGAAAACGGACTCAAACGCGGCCGACGCGTCGGTTCCGACGACTGAGATCATCAACTGAGACACTATGCACGGAGGAGTATCTCACACTGAGGTGATGACACACGCTCGCCACTTGGCCCCTCCTAAAATAATGAGGAATTTGATTCTTCAGTAAAACTCACTTTATCAGTGAAAAGGGAATATGGAGACAGTTTTTGCATAGAGAAGGATTTTCATATTGGTTCGAAAACTTAAAATATTCTTCTAGATTTTACAAGTTCATGACAGATATCTTGTACCTCAAGTGTACCATCATCATCCACATGACAGACTCAAGTGAAATGGATTATCATCATCCATCAGAAACTCATCCAAGCAAACCCATCTCTCACACTCCAGTGAACTGCATTATCCATGTATGTCGCGAGGAATCGGCGTTCATACATCCTAATTTAGCCTAAATATTCATAATAATTCAACTAGATGTCGAATGTGTGAATGACCCTACACATCTGGGTGTAGCCGGACGAAACAGCGGTGTGGTATGTAACATTCGTCAGCCGCGGCTTTGAAGGAGGTACAAGGAGCAATACAGGTATATATATGTCAGGATCGTCTCGGTGGTTCTCCCTGAAGCAAAATACCACAAATCATACGAATTACAATGTAGAAAACAGATTATTCCAACCTATTGAGCAAGTCGATACGACCCTTGAACACTACGGTACACGATCCTAGGGTATGATGTCCTGGCTTCTCCTGAACCTGACCCTTAAGGGACAAGCTGAAGATTAGGTCACTCTTCCTAAGGGTCGTCCCACCGTGCTATTGTCATAAACGTCACACCTAGTGGGCTACGCGTTAAGGGAGAAATCAGGGCACGTAAAAGTATAAACTATATTAAACTTTATTCAGGAAATGTTTGACAGTCTTCATTTCCCAGTAATGTACAAAGTCTCTATCACCGCATATGAAAGTCCATGAAACACTGATCAGCAATCGTATCAACTCTAACATACTCCTTAAACTGAATAGTGATGTAGGGTTTTAAACTGGTACTGAAAAGAAAGGATAAAGGAAACTTTTGCTCTAGATATAAGATACCATCAAAGCGACAGACAATCACGTAACAACAGCGGTCACTGTTGGGCGACTCAAAGCTACAGATTCTTATTCATCTCGATCTTCTGGTCTACGAGGCTCTGGTGCTTATGTAGGAGTCGCAGGTGGAAGATCAGTCTGAGCTGCGGCGTCGACGTCCGTTGCAGCAGCCGCAGAGTCTGTCGACCCGGGGGTATCAGGTTCTGCTGGCGTCTCAGCAGCACTGGGTCCCACAACGAGAGGCTCCTCAGGTTCAACAGCCGTTCCTTCCTCATCTTCAGTGTCAGGAGCCACCTCAGTGTCACCAGTATCCTCAGACTGGGAGGGCAGAGGTGGCCGGCCACCGCAATTACAAATGGGGCATCCTCTAGAGTCGAGGTTCTGGACACATCGCTCAGGGCAGCGGATACGTGGACACAGGTCGCCCGGGCATACGCATAGCCGGCATCCATCACTGTCCTGGGTCAGCCTGCAACCTGGAGCACAAGTCGTCGGCTCCTGCGAACAGTTTCTCTCCTCTTCTCTGTCAGGAATTGCAATGGGCGTCAGACTAATAATGATTCCAGGTATCGTGTTTGGTGTGATGGGACCCATGGGTAGAAAAGGAGTAAGTGGTCCAAGTGGAAGACTCCCGGTGACAATGTTGGGCCGTTGGCGGCGGCACTGACATCGACAGCATCTGTCCTCGGAGCTGAGGAATTGGCAGCGGCTGGCACAACTCGGCACCCCTGGGCAAAGGTAAGCGTCGTCTCCGCAGAAACATTCGCGACACCCGTGAGCAGCTACAGCCATCCGGCAGCCTGGAGGGCAGAGCAAACGCTGCTCTTGGCGACAACGTGGTGAGGGACCATCCACTTGTCCGAAGCCAGGAATAGGGCGTCTGTTCGAAGGGTCTAACCCGAAGGGACGCCTTTCAAACAGCTGTGGTACAAGAGGATAATCGTCGTCAAATGACTCAAATCCAAACGGCCTCCTTCCGAACGACCACGGTGGAAGTGAGTCTCGACCGAAAGAATCAAAAGCATTAGTGTCGACCAGCGAACAGTTACAAAAGAAACAAGCTTCGTTTTCATCCCGCTCGATACAACCGCGAAGACAGGCAGGGATGGCCGGGCACACACCAGCTGAGTCACAGCGACAGGTAGGGCAGCCATCCTCTCCCAACTCCACGTTGCACTCCTGAGGGCAGTTGATATCCGGGCAGGCGCGCTGGGGAGTGTCGCACACACACACGGGGCAGCCGTTGTCATCAATGTTTTGCTGACAGTCCTCGGGGCAGGAAGGCAGGGCTGGGCACACTACGGGATCACGCTGGGGACATGCACACCGTCTACACCCGTCAGGGGCGCGCTCGACACGACACTCGGTCGGACACTCCACCGGCCCACTGGGACAGTCGGCTAGCGCCACGCCATCGCAGATACAGACTGGACAGGAGCCGTCTGAGCGAGGCACCGCCAGGCAAGATCCGGGGCACACACGACACTCTGTAAATCATAATGAGGTAAATAACATGGATCCCTGGCCATAGAGACGGCACTTACTAAACAATAAACCCACAGGTCTACTGGCCATAACATATGCAATAGTTATCATATTAATCCATAATTCCCGAACAACTTTGTTTATACCCACTAACTGCTAAGCCGAAGAGGGTCAATATACATTATGTTTTCATTTCATGAGGGAATCCATAATGTTCTTCCAGAATAAGTGTGGTGGGATTGCAGAGGGACGGGAGTGTGATACTATGACATTAGCATATCTGCATCATAGCAGATATTGGATTGGCAACAGTGACAACACTAACAACACAGTAACTGGAGTAAGAACATTGGCAACACTCATAACCAGGGCAAGCAACGGACACAAAACAATAGATACAACAGCTTTAACTACTAGCTTATCAAATGGAAATGACTGATAAAAAGAAAAGAGAAATGTTATCCTTAAGCTTCACTATCATGACGGCGATCGGACGAGTGTCACGAGGCTAGGATATGAGTAACAGATGGGGTGTGACTATCTTCACAACAATGAGGACGCACGACCCAGCGGAGGCATTATTGTGATCAGTCGCCACACACACACACACACAAGACAAGTAGGGAAAACCAGAGCTGGAACCCCACGAGCATAAAACTCCCTCCCCGTTCAGTAAAATAGCTTATGTAATCAAATCAGATTACATTCTATATATATATATATATATATATATATATATATATATATATATATATATATATATATATATATATATATATATATACCTGGGGATAGGGGAGAAAGAATACTCCCAAGTATTCCCTGCGTGTCGTAGAAGGCGACTAAAAGTGGGGAGGGGGGGGAGGGGGGCTGGAAATCCGCCCCTCTAGTTCTTTTTTTTTTCCCAAAAAGAAGGAACAGAGAAGGGGGCCGGGTGAGGATATTCACTCAAAGACCCAGTCCTCTGTTCTTAACGCTACCTCGCTAACGCGGGAAATGGCGAATAGTGGAAGAAGAAAGTTGAGAGTAAATGTGAATAAGAGCAAGGTTATTAGGTACAGTAGGGGTGAGGGTCAAGTCAATTGGGAGGTGAGTTTGAATGGAGAAAAACTGGAGGAAGTGAAGTGTTTTAGATATCTGGGAGTGGATCTGTCAGCGGATGGAACCATGGAAGCGGAAGTGGATCATAGGGTGGGGGAGGGGGCGAAAATTTTGGGAGCCTTGAAAAATGTGTGGAAGTCGAGAACATTATCTCGGAAAGCAAAAATGGGTATGTTTGAGGGAATAGTGGTTCCAACAATGTTGTATGGTTGCGAGGCGTGGGCTATGGATAGAGATGTGCGCAGGAGGATGGATGTGCTGGAAATGAGATGTTTGAGGACAATGTGTGGTGTGAGGTGGTTTGATCGAGTAAGTAACGTAAGGGTAAGAGAGATGTGTGGAAATAAAAAGAGCGTGGTTGAGAGAGCAGAAGAGGGTGTTTTGAAATGGTTTGGGCACATGGAGAGAATGAGTGAGGAGAGATTGACCAAGAGGATATATGTGTCGGAGGTGGAGGGAACGAGGAGAAGAGGGAGACCAAATTGGAGGTGGAAAGATGGAGTGAAAAAGATTTTGTGTGATCGGGGCCTGAACATGCAGGAGGGTGAAAGGAGGGCAAGAATAGAGTGAATTGGAGTCATGTGGTATACAGGGGTTGACGTGCTGTCAGTGGATTGAAGCAAGGCATGTGAAGCGTCTGGGGTAAACCATGGAAAGCTGTGTAGGTATGTATATTTGCGTGTGTGGACGTGTGTATGTACATGTGTATGGGGGGGGGGGGGGTTGGGCCATTTCTTTCGTCTGTTTCCTTGCGCTACCTCGCAAACGCGGGAGACAGCGACAAAGTATAAAAAAAAAAAAAAAAAAAAAAAAATATATATATATATATATATATATATATATATATATATATATATATATATATATATTTTCATACTATTCGCCATTTCCCACATTAGCGAGGTAGCGTTAAGAACAGAGGACTGGGCCTTAGAGGGAATATCCTCACCTGGCCCCCTTCTCTGTTCCTTCTTTTGGAAAATTAGAAAAAAAAAAAAAAAAAAAACGAGAGGGGAGGATTTCCAGCCACCCGCTCCCTCCCCTTTTAGTCGCCTTCTACGACACGCAGGGAATACGTGGGAAGTATTCTTTCTCCCCTAACCCCAGGGATAATATATATATATATATATATATATATATATATATATATATATATATATATATATATATATATATATATATATATATATATATATACATATATATATATATATATATATATATATATATATATATATATATATATATATATGCCGTACATTTGTTCACACTTGAAGAGAGAAGACTGAGGGATAACTTGATCACATCCTTTATATTTTCAGTTCCAGTATGATGATGTCAACTGTGAACGGTTCCTCGAAACATGCATAGAGCAACTGAAAGTTAGCGTTCCTGACGCAATCACGGGCCGCCCAGGGTCGAGCATATAGGTTCGATTCGAATCCTGGTTGCGGCAGTTGGTCCACAGTCAACCCAAATGTTCATCCACCCATAGGGGATGGTCGATAAAATGGGTACTCAGGCTAGGAAATATATATATGTATATATATATATATATATATATATATATATATATATATATATATATATATATATATATATATATATATATATATATACAGCGTTAATGGGATGGCCTTGATTAGGGCCTCATCTGCCCGTGCCGTCTCAGCTAACTAAAAAAAAGGCAATAATAGAAATAAAAAAAATTGCGTGAAAAAGTTAAGCATTCTCTATCTTTTATAATGACCGTCATGTCACGAGTAAAACTTGCCATGATCATAATAGAAAAAGTAAGAGATGAGAAAAAAAAAATCATGGCTCCGCAATTGTCTAAAATGCTTATCAAGTAGAAAGGTTACAAGAGGAGGGAGAGACGAAGTAAGGAAGCGTTCCACACCTTCGTTGTTCCTGGAAAAGATTTGTCATAGCGGCCAATCCTTGTCTTTAACAAGGCTCCAGCAGCTCTAAGGCTGCATGGCAATAAGCAAGGGGAATACCCTTATTTACATTAAGAAGTTCCTCGACGAGACTGTGTTCCTTTTCATCCAATGACGATGACATCATTCTTCGAAGGTGACTTTCCACTCCAGTGATATCATGCAGGCGAGCGCGAACACACACACAAACACACACACATACACACATATATGTCTCTTGTGTCTCCCCTGATGATGTGATTATTACACGAAAGTGCACTTGGGAACTTTTTCGTGTTTCATTTTCCCCGTGGACTCATAGGAACATATATATATATATATATATATATATATATATGTGTGTGTGTGTGTGTGTGTGTGTGTGTGTGTGTGTGTGTGTGTGTGTGTGTGTGTTCGCGCGAGCCTAATATAATTCCTAAAGAGGTCTAATTGTTTTAAATATCTAGTTCCACTTCATCATTCAACCTAGGCTGAATCAACGCACAGACTTAGATTCTATATCGGATTGCTTAAACATAACCCAACTTAAATTGGATTCAGTAGGACGCGATTTATTGACCTAGATCCTCTTTCTTTGTTTAATCTCGAACAAAGGCCGCTCATCACCCTATGGGAAACAAAGTAAAGGCTGGGCAAAGTGGGTCCAACAGGACGTCCAGGGTCGTATCTTTGTTTACAGAGGATACTTCTTTTTTTTATATATATATATTTCGAGGTCGTGGTTCATTCACTGTGGACTTAATTACGCCTACTGATTTACATCATTACAGTAATATTGCTCATGTTGCTATCGCTTGTCTTAGTCATAATCAGGCTGGGCTTTGTTATTTACATATCTTCCCTGGCGCGGCCGGCTTGACCAAGGTACTGTTACATAAACCAGCTCATCGTCAGCTCGGAGAGCCGTAGGGTTTTGCCGCCTCGTCTTCCCTCTCTTTTCCGCGCCCCGCTCCTACTCACAAGCAGGCGACCGGGGACCATCATATTTAGGGGTCTGCAGTTATTCTTAATTTCAAGATAAAGCTGATATCCTCTAAATCATCATTGTTAACCTCAGTATACCACACCACACCATCGATACTGTGTCTTGTTCATCCTATTATACAACTACTATAAGTAGATGTATTCTAATTGTCCGAGTGCTTACGGACAAGAACTTGCCATCATCAGCACGAAAGTATTCCTCTAGAGTAAACCATTCCGCGTTTCCTCAATGTATGAAGTTCAGTCGTAAAACCGCCTGTATCTCCACTGCCGTCTGTAATTTTTTCTTCCATAGAAATACTGCAGTTTGGTTGGTAAAGTCTATTAAGACCAGAATGATGGCAATTCTTCAAACCAGGTTATACCAACAGCAGTAGTTAATAACTAAACGTTGTAATTCATACAAGACGATAAACACGCACACTGGCCACTGTCGTCACCCAACGAAAGAACTAGTAACATAGTCATCTCAAGCGGCATACCTAATCCCTTGCTTCATCCAAAGGACCAATGATTTCCTCGTAGCGTAGGTGAACGAACTTATAAGTAACGTGAAAACTACATCCGTGACACAGTACGCCACGAGAGGTTCTAGTGTGAATTTTCATCATTTCGCTTCCTTAAATACTTTATTACTATGAGATCATTGATATAGTTTATGAACCGTTCTACTATACTCATTGTTTAGCTACTCCTTCTTCCCTATTGCCGACGGTTCATTATCTGAAATGCTAACTCCATTACATAATTATCTTACCTCACAGCATCATACCGTCCTACAACACCAGAGATCCTCTATCCAGATAGAACACTACCGTCTCAAATCTATCCATTAACGAACCATCTTTTCTTTCATCTTTTCATTCCGATACTGCTTGCTCTACCTAACGACACGACACCTCTCCTTCTCTTTCTCTCTGCATTCTCACCTGTTACTGTCTGTCCTGACACAGCAGCCGCCGCAGTCAGCAGCAGTGTCAACACAACCACGAGCATCCTGACAGCTGTCGAGCGATGTGAGGGACAGACTGGCTGGCTGGAACGTGTGCGCGCGACGTCTCGCCCAGACTATCTGGCTGCCTGGCTACTCGTATCTTTATAACCTTGGCTCACCACCTGTCCGTGTGTGTGTGTGTGTGTGTGTGTGTGTGTGTGTTTAGTTGTGTGCTTCTTTATATCTTGTTCATGAACATTATGTACTGAATATACATTAATGTATCTTTGTATTAGTATGTGAAGATTTATTACGTTTCTACACACGGTGAGAACCTAAGTGTTTCCTCCTATACATTTGTACAGGGAATAAAAACTAGAAGAAACACCGAATGAAAAACGTTTTAATGCCAAAAGAGTATCGATATATATATATATATATATATATATATATATATTGGGGATAGGGGAGAAAGAATACTTCCCACGTATTCCCAGCGTGTCGTAGAAGGCGACTAAAAGAGGGAGCGGGGGCTGGAAAAACTCCCCTCTCGCTTTTAATTTCCCAGAGGGAACAGAGAAGGGGACCAAGTGAGGATTTCCCCTCAAAGGCTCAGTCCTCTGTTCTTAACGCTACCTCGCTAACGCGGGAGATGGCGAATAGTATGAAAAATGAAAATATAAATAATTGATATGATTTCTGTTGCTGGATTTTCTTTTAATCACATTAAACTGGGGTTCAAGTTCTTGTAGCAGCCAACCTCACACCTGCAAGAACATTATTTGGGTTCAGTTTCCAGCAATTTTTTTGAATTCTTCAAATTCAAAATCTTGAAGCCTCGTACAAATCATTACGTTGATGCGTGACTTCCAACGCATTTTCAAAGAATGTATATATATATAATCAATTATCATGCATTACAAGGGCACACAATTGATGATAGTCATTACACTTATTGGTCATTGTTTGGTCACACATAATGTTATGGTCAAATGAAAAAAAAAAGTGACGTTGGTCACACGGGTGTACGTACCTGTCAGAATCACTTCAGCAACGTTCCCCACTGGACGTCCCCACTGGACGACCAACGTGCATATGAGCTATTTACGTAATCGTATCAATGAAAAAGTTTTGTGAGCGTTTATGTGCCTAAGAGTTAGTGCATTTGTGTTTGTGCTCGTGTTTCTGTGCGTTACTTTTGTACGTGTTTATGTACGTTTGTAAGTGTTTTTTTCATGTCCATACGCTTCCGTCCCTTGTCCACATGTAATCCACAAGCCTACCCAACATCCTCTCTAGCCGGAAATACATTTAGCATAACTTTATACAGAGTGAACACCGTGACACTGATGGCATATGGATAAAGCATATTATCCAGTGTTATGAAGCCAGAACAGTGACCTCGACAAAGAATGATTTATTATATCTATTTAGGTCGAGGTCCTACTTGGGCATTCCCTCTTATACTCTTCTGTTTATTATGACAAAGGTACACAAGTAAAAGCAAAAACACTTATCTTCGCAAACTTCATAAACGCAAGTTATATGCTATCTAGGCTCTACAGTATTAACTCGGATCATTCACTAGCTTCTTCATTCCTAATGCTAAGGTCTTCGCCAGGGATTTAACAATAAAGAGATCCGATTAAGCTTCACAAATTATACTAGTTTAAGACGATGCTGTATACATATAGTTTAAAAAAGAAAAAAGCGTATTTGTCGGGAGATTCTTATGTAACGTAGACCCATTTTCTTTGAGAATAATCAAGCTTATACCTATTTCGTTTTAGTAACCCACAGAAACTCCTCGTCATGGATTTAAAATTATGTGGTGCGTCCTCGATGCGTGTTGAGCGGGAGAGCTGTGTCAGCCTTAATGCGCCGCATGATAAGGCGCGGTATCATCTGCCGGAGGCCGACGCTCTCCCTGCACCCCATCACACTTCCTGATCATCTTCACAACCGCAAGAGCCACAAAGGAGAGGCAGGATACAAGGGATGGTAGAGGTGTCTCTGCTGCAGGATGCTCCAGTCCTTGCATCGTGACCGCAATACGGTCTGGTAATTGGCTTGAGGGTAAGGGAAGACTGCGGTTGACGACGTGTTCGGTGACGAAATATGGGTAAAGTAATACCTTGGTGATGTTTGCCGTGACCAGGATTGATGAAGAGAGGTGCAAGTCTCAGATAAGAACATAATCATGGAATGAGAGGCAGATGTTTCCCGCTGGCGTAAACTTGGGATTTCCTAATGACACCGGAGGGTGGCATCACTCCTATTCCCTCCACCTTCATTCTACTCTCTACCCCTACTGTACCCTCCACCTCATCACAGGAATGTGTCCTGACCTTGTTCATGACTAGCAATACTTCCACCGCCGACTGCATGACTATGAACACTACTAACTAAACAGACGTATGTATATTGTCTTCTATTTTTCTATTCACATATGCAGTAAAGGATCTTTCTGGAAGTAAAGTGCGCACGCTGTTATTTGCTATTTTTATATTAATCACGTCTTTACTCATTTCTTTTTATTCCTATATAGTTAAGGTGTAAACGTAGGCAAACTGATAGAAATAAAGATTCTCGATCATTGGTGAAGGGAACGAGATTAGTGGCCCAACGAGCTTCGAAGAAGAGCAGGGTTCTTCCTGTTGTATCTGTTCCTTAGTGCCTCTGACCGTGACGGCGGCGGTTGCTACCTGGACCCTGTGGGATGTGGGCCACTCCCGGATCCAGGCTACAACCCGTCAGGTCTCCCTGTAGCACTGTCGTGTCCCCAACATATCTCCGTGCTTTCATCTTCCATTTTTCACAAACATATATCATTCGCCCTCAGATACTTATCAATATACTGCTGACAGTCTTGTACATTTTTATTTTTACCTATTTTTTTCAGTGCTTCACTGTAACCTGTCATTATACCCATGTGACCTAACCATTTATTGACCACCCTATTTACTTTGCCCAAAAGGTACTAAGAGGGACATTCACCTGCACAGTGCAGTGGCGCCCGCGGTGACCTTGAAGACGGGTCTTACAAAAGGACAAAAGGACCGGGCCGTGGGAACATCTTCCAAGTATTGTATCAAGATGGAGGGAGGGGATAGAGTGGGGAAAGATGATAGGGGGAAATGGAAAGGCAAAAGAGATGACAAAGAAGAGGGGGAAGTAAGAAGCGATACGAAGAGTTTCACAACTTAACCCCTCTTTCTCTTTCAATGAGGAGACCAAACAAAGCTAGTAAGACATTAGACAATCAAGTGTGGTATGCAAACGGAAAAAAAAGTCTTTCCTGATGAGTCCGATGAATATCTAAATGATCAGTAAGGTTGGTAAGCGTAACCGTGCTACAAATTTCCTATTAGTTATGTATTCCCACTTTTTGATTGTTTCCATCACACTCGGAAATCAATATAACTTTCATTAAGCGTATATCCAGAAATGACGCTAACAATCCATATATTACCAGTTCACGAATGCAGGGCTACTAATGTGAGAGCCAATGGGTATTTCTCAAATTCCTTAGTCCGTGTAATATTGTTTTACATATCAAGTGGTAAGATGCTTTTTTTGGCATGACTTGAGTCATGCCAAATAAGTCATGAGTGATATATTTTTTTTTACGTTAGCTGAGACTACACGGGCAGCTGAGGCCCTAATCAAGGCCATCCCATTAACGTTATATATATATATATATATATATATATATATATATATATATATATATATATATATATATATATAATTCACCAAACCTAACGGTAGTTTTCCAATAATGGGTCATATATCAATGTGGCCCGGATAGCCTAAAACCTATAAGCTATTCAACCAAAAGAATGTACCTATCTTATTCTTAAATTGTTCAAGAAAATTAGTTGAAAATACTATCACATAAAGTAAAAAACTAAAACGGTAACCTGATCCCCAAAGCAGATAACCCTTACCGTAAATGTTGATCACAATAAATCCATTCTGAGCCCTCGTACCTTCCTATGATGGGTTTTCCCTGATGTGTATTTGGCATTTGCACGACCTGCAGCTCACTCTACCACGGGCTTCTGCCCAAGACTGAGTACCAGGTAGGCTTGCTAAGCTGAATAGAGGGGCGGGTGATTTTCAGTCGTCGGAAATGATTGGCTATGGGGTAACAGTCTTGTTTGAGTAATGTATTTGTTATTTGAAGATCACTTTAAGGATTTAGGGTCAATTGAAGTTTGTGATCTTAAGTGACAAGCTTCTCAAATTAATAAGTAAACTATAAAATGTTCTTTTTCAATAATGAAACGAGCGGATCCACGAAATGGCCGAGATCCTCATTATGGCCGACTTAACAAATGCTATCGTCTCTAGCAGTATGATTTCAATTAGCCGAACAACAGCACTTATGATTTTAGATAATAGGTGTATAGATATTTTGTGGGTAATTCATCTAAGTTTCCATGTTTTTAGATAGTTACCCTAACTCTGAACACGCAGATATGAATTTCCTCTCAGACGTAGAAAACAGTAATATTCCTCCATTCATACACAACGGTTATATGGTATGCTTTAAGCAATTAATTTATTTGTATCGTTACACTTAGTCTCGAAAATCGTTTTGAACAAATATATGTATAAAATGTTATTAGAAAACGGGTGTCAAGCGTAGTTTGTAATTTCACATATGATTTCTGTAAAAATATTCACCTGACGATTGTATTTCACTTTCGAATAATTTTTTGACAATGGTTGACTAGAAATTAGAACCTTTTAAGTTCCGATGATAAACAAGAAACACAACGCAAATCCTTTCCGTCACATTTTCTCTTTAACATACTCTGTTCACTTCAAGCACCAAATTATATATATATATATATATATATATATATATATATATATATATATATATATATATATATATATATATATATATATATATATTATCCATGGGGATAGGGGAGAAAGAATACTTCCCACGTATTCCCTGCGTGTCGTAGAAGGCGACTAAAAGGGGAGGGAGCGGGGGGCTGGAAATCCTCCCCTCTCTTTTTTTTTTTTTTTTTCCAAAAGAAGGAACAGAGAATTGGGCCAGGTGAGGGTATTCCCTCAAGGCCCAGTCCTCTGTTCTTAACGCTACCTCGCTAATGCGGGAAATGGCGAATAGTTTGAAAGAAAGAAAAAGATATATATATATATATATATATATATATATATATATATATATATATATATGGGGGGGGGGAGTGCAATCCTCCTCGAAGGCTCAGGTTGGGGTGTTGTGTGGATGTAACCAAGATGAGAAAAAAGGAGAGATAGGTATTATGTTTGAGAAAGGGAACCTGGATGTTTCAGCTCTGAGCGAAACAAAGCTCAACCATTAAGGGGAAGAGTGTTTTGGGAGTAAAGTCAGGGGTTCGTGAGAGGACAAGAGCAAAGGAAGGAGCAACACTACTCCTGAAGCAGGAGTTCTGGGAGTATGTGACAGAGTGTAAGAAAGTAAGCTCTAGACTGATATGGGTAAAACTGAAGGTGGATACGAGAGAGAGGGGTGATTATTGGTGTCTATGCACCTGATCATGAGAGGCAAGTGTTTTGGGAGCAGCTGTGTGAGTGTGTTAGCAGCTTTGATGCATGAGATAGGGTTATAGTGATGGGTGATTTGAATGCAAAGGTGAGTAATGTGGCAGTTGAGGGTATATTTGGTGTACAGAGGGTGTTCAGTGTTGTAAATGGAAATGGTGAAGAGCTTGTAGACTTGTGTGCTGAAAAAGGACAGGTGATTGGGAATACCTGGTTTAAAAAGAGATATATACATAAGTGGAGCGGGGGGCTGGAAATCCTCCCCTCTCGTTTTTTTTTTTTTTTTTTTTTTCAATTTTTCCAAAAGAAGGAACAAAGAATTGGGCCAGGTGAGGGTATTCCCTCAAAGGCCCAGTCCTCTGTTCTTAACGCTACCTCGCTAATGCGGGAAATGGCGAATAGTTTGAAAGAAAAAAAGATATACATAAGTATACGTATGTAAGTAGGAGAGATGGCCAGAGAGCATTATTGGATTACGTGTTAATTGATAGGCGCGTGAAAGAGAGACTTTTGGATGCTAATGTGCTGAGAGGGACAACTGGAGTGATGTCTCATCATTATCTTGTGGAGGTGAAGGAGAAGATTTGTAAAGGTTTTCAGAAAAGAAGGGAAAATGTTGTGGTGAAGAGAGTGGTGAAAGTAAGTGAGCTTGGAAAGGAGACTTGTGTGAGGAAGTAACCAGGAGAGATTGAGTGCAGAATGGAAAAAGATGAGAGCAAATGACGTAAGGGGAGTGGGGGGAGGAATGGGATGTACTTATGGAAGTAGTGATGGCTTGCACAAAAGATGCCTGTGGCATGAGAAAGGTGGGAGGCGGGCAGATTAGAAAGGGTAGCAAGTGGTGGGATGAAGTAAGATTGTTAGTGAAAGAGAAGAGAGAGGCACTTGGACAATTTTTGCAGGGAAATAGTACAAATGACTGGGAGATGTATAAAAAAAAAGAGGCAGGAGGTCAAGAGAGGTGCAAGAGGTGAAAAAGAGGGGAAATGTCAGTTAGGGTGAGAGATTATCGTTAAATTTTAGGGAGAGTAAAAAGATGTTTTGGAAGGAGATAAATAAAGTGCTAATAGAGAGGTAATAAAAAGTAGTGGTGAAGTGAGAAGTAGATGGAGTCAGTATTTTGAAGGGTTCTTGAATGTGTTTGATGATAGAGTGGCAGATATAGGGTGTGTTGGTCGAGGTGGTGTGTGAAGTTAGAGGGTCAGGGAAGTGCTGGAGATTTGGCAGAATGCATGCATAGTGCAAATGTACAAAGGCAAAGGGGATAAAGGTGAGTGTTCAAATTACGGAGGTATAAGTTCAATCTTTTTATATTTTATTTTCTAATTGTTTAATTTGTTTATGGATGGGGTTGTAGGGGAGTTGAATGCAAGAGTTTTGGAGAGAGGGGTAAGTATGCAGTCTGTTGTGGATGAGAGGGCTTGGGAAGTGAGTCAGTTGTTGTTCGCTGATGATACAGCACTGGCGGCTGATTCAGGTGAGAAACTACAGAACCTGGTGATTGAGGCTGGTAAAGTGTGTGAAAGAAGAAAGCCGAGAGTAAATGTGAATAAGAGCAAGGTCGTTAGGTACAGTAGCGTTGAGGGACAAGTCAATTGGGAAGTAAGTTTGAATGGGGAAAAACTGGAGGAAGTGAAGTGTTTTAGATATCTGGGAATAGATTTGGCAGCAGATGGAACCATGGAAGTGAAAGTGAGTCATAGGGTGGGGGAGGGGGTGAAAGTTCTGGGAGCGTTGAAAAATGTGTGGAAGGTGAGAACATTATCTCGGAAAGCAAAAATGGACATGTTTGAAGGAATATTGGTTCCAACAATGTTATATGGTTGTGAGGCGTGGGATATACATAGGGTTATGCAGAGGAGGGTGGATGTGTTGGAAATGAGATGTTTGAGGACAATATGTGGTGTGAGGTGGTTTGATCAAGTAAGTAATGAAATGGTAAGAGAGATGTGTGGCAATAAAAAGTGTGATTGAGAGAGCAGAAGAGGGTGTTTTGAAATAATTTGGTCACATGGAGAGAATGAGTGAGGAAAGAATGACAAAGAGGACATATGTGTCAGAGGTGGAGGGAGCGAGAAGTGGGAGACTAATTGGAGATGGAAGGATGGAGTGAAAAAGATTTTGAGCGATCGGGGCCTGAACATGCAGGAGGGTGAAAGGCGTGCAAGGAGTAGAGTGAATTGGAATGATGTGGTATACTGGGGTCGATGTGCTGTCAATGGATTGAACCAGGGCATGTGAAGTGCCTGGGGTAAACCATGGAAAGTTTTGTGGGGCCTAGATGTGGAAAGGGAGTACGAACAAATGTGGCCTTTGTTGTCTTTTCCTAGCGCTACCTCGTGCACATGAGGGGGAAGGGAGGTGCCATTTCGTGTGTGGCGAGGTGTTGATGGGAATGGCTGAGGGCAGCAAGTATGAATATGTACATGTGTATATATGTATTTGTCTGTGCATGTATATATATGATCACATTGAAATGTATAGGTATGTATATGCATGTGTGTGGGCATGTATGTATATACATGTGTATGAGTGTGGGTTGGGCCATTCTTTCGTCTGTTTCCTTGTGCTACCTCGCTAATGCGGGAGACAGCGACAAAGTATAATAAAAAAAAATATATGTATTTATAATACTTGATCGCCATGTTCTGTGTCAGCACCAGGATACAGACGAAGAAATACCAATCCACTCATACATTGACTGTACAGATAAGTGAGATTTTGAGATGAAAATTGACTTAGTCTCCATGAGGTTACACTGGCTGAAAAGTCATCTCTGGCAAGGCTGTATCACTGGGAGTACAGTCTCATTAAAGAACTGCTCTCTCTATAGTTCACAATTTCCATCTATGGGAAGTAGCACAGCATTTGGCTGCCAGAGCCTTCAGAAAGATGTCCTGGATACCAAAATCACTTTTCCTTAGAAAGAATTCCTGAGTTAATTATGAATAGATAAAATATGATTTTTTTTTCATACTATTCGTCATTTCCCGCATTAGCGAAGCAACATAAAGAACAGAGGACTGAGCCTTTAAGGGAATATCCTCACTTGGCCCCCTTCTCTGTTCCTCTTTTGGAAAAATTAAAAAATGAGAGGGGAGGATTTCCAGCCCCCCGCTCCCTCCCCTTTTAGTCGCCTTCTACGACATGCAGGGAATACGTGGGAAGTATTCTTTCTCCCCTGTCCCTAGGGACCAAAATATGTGATATGTTCATAAAAAAATAGGGTTGAAAATGTCACAAATCAGAAAGGTAACAAACTAGTTTATTTTGGTCACATATGGAAGCAGTACAACAGAAAGCCTAAAGACTTACCATATCCTTTTGTAATGATCCTCTTCCTTGGTCACATTCATACTGCAGCAAAACAAATAAACAAACTGTTTTCTGCATATCATAATTCCAAAATAAGCTCCAAACACTAATATTTCGCCCAGTATTATATTTCCCTTTTATTTCTCTCCTGTCATTTGTAACTGTACAATTATGCTCTCTCCTTCACACACAAAACTTTTTCACATTTTTGGTTTTCTTGGGGCAAACAATAAAAAGAAGTTGTTTTACTCAACTGACATCCAAATTATGCTCCAGTCTGCAGTAAAGTTACTATCATAAATGAGTCTTGACAAAAAAGGTTATGTAGACAGCAACAAAATTAAGGAAATTCTGCATGTATCACCCTGCTGATTATCATACCTCATGCATTAACTACTATAGTCTAAGTCAATTTGTGACAAAAATGATTTTAGTTCAAATATCACAGATAAGCCTTCTGCTATTTCTATTGAAAATGAGCCATGGAATCAATTACTTATCTTAAAGTTACACATATGAATATATCAAAATGGGGATCAATTAAAAGGAAGATACAGTAGTAGCTTCTGTCATCTGCAGTATACTCAGGCAATGAGCATTGTTGGTTCAGAGTTCAGAAAAATAATGAAAAGGACTGAGCTAACATTAATGAGCATTGAAAATGGGATAAAGTCTATTTAGCATAGTGTAATGACTAAATATTCAAGAAATAAATACATTTTCTTGAAAAATTAAGCCCCAAGGGAAAAAATACACATATACATATAGAAAAGCCCACACTGTATGTAAGCATATTGCAGCTTACAATATCACATATCACAACTCAGATAAGGTGCGAAAAAAAAAAAAAAAAAGGAGTATCATCAGCTGTACTAAAGACTAACAACTAACAGGAGAAAATCAATGTTTCTCGAACACCACATTATGGCTATTCATTCTTAATATGTACATTACTTCTCAGCTAAAAATTATTTTGCTAAGCTTGATATGTAAGAGTGATCTTGGATTATGTACAACTTCATGCTAAGAGTCATATCAATGGTTATAATTTTGATACAAGAAATATCTAATTTACATTGGAAATGTAAACATAGACAATCAAAAATGACAGTGCTTGATAATTAGAAACCTTAAAAAGAAAAGCATCCCATCACAACAAACATTTTTGTTAGTTACCTTCATATAACTGAAATATTTTCCATTTCAGATCATCATGTAGCTCATTTTCATCATAATCATTTTCATCAAGTTTTATGCATCATAAAAGTGTATACCAATGTACATTTTAAGAGAAAAGACCTATTATTCAAATAATATTATTCAAATAAGAAATTTCTCTTAAACCATTATCAATAATCTCTGCTGAGATTATCCCAAAAATCTGATGGTTGGTTTTAAAAATAAGTATAAATAATTAAGTTTCCATATCCATAAGCTGTATAAAAGGTACGAGTTCATCATAGAATTGTAGCATAACTTTTGCTGGATGTAGTCCAATTATACATATATATATATATATATATATATATATATATATATATATAGAAATTACATGAGGGGAAAATGCACAAAGATGCCTTCGAAAATTCAAGAAATTAGTGTAACTTATCTTAACATTATGTGTAACAAGATTTGGCATTCAACCAAGCAATATTCTATGATTTCTTACACTCTAAAGTACAGTGCTCCTCGCTTGGATCTTAATCTATTTCACTAACTACAAAGAAAACAAAATCTTGCCTTTCTCTGTAGCCAGTAATTTCCTACATTTAAAGAAGAATGATGGTAGTAAATTTTCCTTTTATATAACACAAAAGGAATCAACAATGGTGTGAGAAAGTCGGTTAGTGCTAGCATGAGATGACTGATAGTAAGAATAGTGAGGATGGTATGAGTATCAGACAAGTGTCAGCACAGAACAATGGGCAAAGATTGTGATGTTTGGAGAAAGTTCTGTATGAGCTATCTGATTAAAACATTCATTCAGCTGTATACATAATCCTACAAATTCAGATTTTTCCCCTTCTCTTCAGACATAATACTTGCTGTCTCTTCTGAGTGGAATACTCTCTATTTCTCTATCTGTATTATTATGCTATGCGATGGTGTTAGTGATGCATAGGTTTAAATTCTGGTTGTGAAAATGGTTCACAGTCAACCTAGCTGTTTATCCACCCCTGTGGATTGGTCGATAAAATGGGTACCTGGCTCAGACTAGGGTTTATATGTATATATATCATTATTATCATTATTATT
Source organism: Panulirus ornatus (assembly GCF_036320965.1). Classification (NCBI taxonomy): domain Eukaryota; kingdom Metazoa; phylum Arthropoda; class Malacostraca; order Decapoda; family Palinuridae; genus Panulirus; species Panulirus ornatus. The sequence goes on along the minus strand of NC_092235.1, from coordinate 57,277,148 downwards.
TTGCTTTGTCATTGTCTCCCGTGTTAGCGAGGTAGCGCAAGGAAACAGACAAAAGAATGGCCCAACCCACCCACATACACATGTATATACATACACGTCCACATACGCAAATATACATACCTATACATCTCAACGTATACATATATATACACACACAGACATATACATATATACAAATATACATAATTCATACTGTCTGCCTTTATTCGATCCCATCGCCAACCCACCACACATGAAATAACAACCCCCTCCCCCCGCATGTGTGAGAGGTAGCGCTAGGAAAAGACAACAAAGGCCACATTCGTTCACACTCAGTCTCTAGCTGTCATGTATAATGCACTGAAACCACAGCTCCCTTTCCACATCCAGGCCCCACAGAACTTTCCATGATTAAGACCTCAGTTGCCCGTGCCATCTTAGCTAACAGAAAGAGAGAGAAAAACAAAAATTCAACTAATAATCATTACATTTCTATCTGTAACTCATCAGAACCAAGAAGCATGATACTGTATTTTATTACCATACATTGCTGAGCAAGTACCTGGAGTATTACAATTACAGCTGTTATGCATTAGCTACCATTAACAACTGGAAATATCACTTATGATAATACTCTAAACTATTCAATTTGACAATCTATACATAATCCAGAATTTCTATGTTGGTGAAATGCCAACAAGTTACTATGGCTTAGTGGATATCATCTTCTATCTACCTACCTATATTTCTGATGCCCATTCCCTCTGGAAACTCCCATCAAGGGGATGGCCTCAGCAAAAGAGTCTCAACTTATGCCTATCCTTACATACCTCCCTTGCATACACCATTCCATGGGTTCTTCCCCAATTTCTCTCCATGTGGTACTCTTCCATTTTATTTCCCAAAGGCACAGATGGTCTTCCTGTCACACCAACATCTTTAATCATACTGTCATACTCTCCTTGCATTTTTTTCAATTGCCCAAGCCATTCCAAAGTATTGTTTCAAGACGGTACGACCACTGGGTACGACTACAACCACGGTACGACGTTGCTACCAACAGGTACGACGGTACGACCCAGGGGTTACAACGGTACGACCCCTGGGTACGACGGTACGACCACTGACTCGTGAAGTACCAGCCAAAGATCTACCACTCCACAATTCATTCCCTCTGCATTTCCTGCCATACCAGATCTCTCATACACCCCCTCATTACTTTCATTGCTACTAATATTAATTCTTACTGCATGCTTCTTTCAAATAACCCCATAATCATGTTTCAGCTGCATAGGTTGGGATTGGGATGACTATGCTTGTCACTTAATCCTTTCTTCATTTCCATACTTACACCTCTACCCTTCCTTATTCTATTGTCTCCATTGGCTCCTCTATCTTGTACTGCTCTCTCCCTTATGTCTCATTTCATATCACTAAACTTTGCCAAGACAGCTTCCAAATGCTTAAATTCTGTCACCTCTTCCAGTTCTTCTCCCCCCCACCCATATCAGTTTAGTACAAGTTTTACTTTCAATCCATTGGGCTCAGGAAAATCTATACTTTCACTCTGTTCCCTTTCACACACCATTACTTTACTTTTACTCACATTTACCTCCAACCACCTATGCTTACAAAAGTCATTATACATACAACTTTTGGCAACTCCCCTTCATTCTCAGCAACCAACACAGTATCATCTGCAAACAGGCTTGTCAGAAGATGCCATAATTCATCACCACACTCCATCACTACACCTCTTTTCCCTAGTTTTGCTTTCACCCTCTTATCACTCCATCCATACATATATTAAAAAGCTACAGTGACATCACACAGCTGTGCCTCACACCCAGATCTACACCAAAACTTTCACTCTACCTGACTAGTATTGATATCCAATGAATAAAAAAGGCATTGATACAGAAGAGAGGCAGCTAGGTACTCTAAAATCTCAGAATGTCTGATTCATTGTATTCTAAGGTATATGACCCTTTGCAGCTTTTTATGGTAGACAGCAATTCCTATTTCTTTCAGTTACAGGCTTAGCAGGTCTCTCAATAGATTTTAGCGTTTTGAATACAATGATTCATTCACTATAACAGTCAAAATGTATCCCTGAAGTATCAATTCTTTTTTATTAAAAAGTTTACAAAACATAAAAATTTGGGGTGAAAATTATGATTTCTAAAGCTGCTTCTTCCACCTCTTGATGAAACGGTGTACAGCATGGCAAACTTCAAGAGGAGCATCTGTCATCAAGTCATGACCACCACCAGGTATCATCTCCAGGAAAGCTCTAGGGATTGTCTGAAACAAAATGACCAAATATAATGTGAGAATCTGCTGTTGATCAGTGTTCTCTCTAGAACCACAAACAAAAATATCATAATAATGTTGTAATCACTATCATTACCTAACATTTTTGGGTACACTGTTGATGAAAACCTACATAAAACTCTCATGCATATTCTTTGAGCAAATTAATGTACTGCTGAGTCTAACAGCTGTGACAGTTGTATGATTTGCCTTTCAATGTATAATTTTCGTCTTAAGTGTCTTTTTCATTTATCAACATCAATGCCTTATTTTATTTCAATTCTACCTATTCAAAATTTGTGGAGCCATACTTACAAAGCATGAGACTTCATAAATAAAATAAATAATGGTAAATTTTTATCTATTTCCTTTGATATACCACTGGTATAATTATTTGGTCTGTGCTTCCAACCTAAATCTCCCTTTTATTCTGCTCCTATAACCTCATCACTTTGGTTTATTCTATTCATCCAAATGTATTCCACATCTATTAAGCTACTTCTCTGTTTATGGTTCATATCCTTATAGTTTCCACATTCCTTACTCAACACTTAGTACAACACAAATGTCTTTAAAAAAGTCAGTCTAAAATATTTGCAGTATACCAATAAACCAACACTTATAAATCCAAGTTTCATTAGTACACACTCATACAAATCAAAACATGATACAGGTGGTGAAAGTTGACACATATCAAAATCTGGCTGTGCAATGCTCAGTGCTATCTTAGCAATACACTCCTACCAGAAGTTTATGCAATATTTCTCCAGAGGAAAAAGAGTCGTAGCATAACTTTCTTTGTCCTTTGTTGCATCTTATAGGGTGAAAAATTGTTTTTCCCTTTACTTAAAAACACTCATTTCTCTGAAGCATGAGGAAATTTATTTGCCTGCTTTTCGAGTTAAAGGGGGCTTCTGGTAATATATAATCTCAACTAATCTGACAGCCCTTTTCCCTTCATGCTCACGCAAAGAGGGATCACTATATGATAAGAATTCTGAAAGATGTAAAGGGTATAAAAATTGTCTCAATCACTAAACTAAATTACTGCAATGTAATATTCTTCCTTTATTATCTTTAGTACTGGTACTATCTTGGCTAGTCCTGCCCCAACAAGCTAGTAAAAGGAGCAGAAGACCAAGCCTTCATAGAAAAATCCTTTCCTGGCTCCTCCCTCTGTTTCTACTATAAGATGCTGTAAAAGTTTGAGGGAAGTATTTCTAACCTCTCATTCCTGCCTCCCTCAGTCACCTTCCATAACACAAAGTACTGTATCCATATCTAAATTATGTTTTGTCCAAAATTACAGACATGACATAATAAATCCCAGTCAAAAACTTTTGACAAAGATGCAAAGATTTACATATTGCAAGCAGATAACACTCAAATATTGTAGCTAACATGCAAGGCTGAGGTAAAGCACCACAGTTGTGAAAGTCCTAGTCAGATGACAGCTTGTAACTCGACCAAAAAATTTCCCCAGGAGAGTTTTTGTCCAAGGATATGCCTTTACTGACAGGCCTAGGAGCCTTGCTGGGGTTTGAAACTTTAACAGGTGTAGCAGATAATTATTTATGAATTCCTTGTAACACTTACTCTCTCCATTTCACACATTTCCACCAATGAAACACGGTCATCCTTCATGCCATGTAACAAGAGTGTAGGAACTGTGATGCGGCGGTGAAAGGCAACATCTCCTTCAGGCCAGTTCTGTCCTTTAGCTACATGCTCAAGAACATAACGAGGAGTTGGAGTGATGGCTGACCCAGAGAGGGTGGCAGCAGCAAAGTGCTTCCCTCTTGGAGCATATAGGATTTCACGACTGTTGGAGAAGTAAAAAATTAAAGGTGAATCATAGCCAATTTACTCCCCACCCATTGAAAATCAGACCTGAGAAAATCTTCTGCTGCTCTAGATTTTTTTCAACAATATATTTTTCTTGCTAAAATTCCAATAAAGCATGATGGCCAGCCAATAAACAAAGCATGTCACCACTGGATTTGGTTACTTACCTCATACTGGTCTAGAAAGGAAGGTAACCACCAAAATAATTAACTGCTTGCAGTGATACATCATAAAAATACTCAACTTCTGAAATACTAAAAAAAGCAAGCCTATGAGATATGGAACTTTAATAAAAGCACTATCCTTTTGATGAAAGATCCTATCTATCATTCCTTACATTCTGTTAATCATAGAATACCAGTTGTGCTCTCAGAAAACGGTTGCCAACAACAATTGATACACTAACTTTTCCCACCTTTGTTTAGATATCCAACTGACTATCTACCCACTCTATAAGAGTCTCTTCCATTGCTAAAGAGGCATGGGAAAGGCTCTACTATCCTCAGTAGCCCTACAACCATCATATCAAGAGAATACATGTGACACCTTGGGTGATCGAAGTTATTCTGAGGAACACATGATTTGTATGTTTGTAAGGAAAGTAAAGAAGAATAACATGAGAATTGTTAAGAAGAAAGTGACCTAGTAATTTTAGCAGGATTACTATGAGTGAGCAGGAGGCATCCCCAGCGAACTCACACTATGGAAGCAGTTACATAAAAATTGCAACTAATTTTCTCATCATGTAATTCTGGGATAAAGCAGAACTTTGGTAACAAATACTGCCAATGAAAAAACACCTTCCATAAACTCCCTAAAAGTGACAGCAACACAATCTCTTCACTCCTTTGCATACTGTGAAAGGTGTTATAATATGCTCATGTTATATTTTATTTTTATTATACTTTGTCGCTGTCTCCCGCGTTTGCGAGGTAGCGCAAGGAAACAGACGAAAGAAATGGCCCAACCGCCCCCCCCATACACATGTATATATATATACGTCCACACACGCAAATATACATACCTACACAGCTTTCCATGGTTTACCCCAGACGCTTCACATGCCTTAATTCAATCCACTGACAGCACGTCAACCCCGGTATACCACATCGCTCCAATTCACTCTATTCCTTGCCCTCCTTTCACCCTCCTGCATGTTCAGGCCCCGATCACACAAAATCTTTTTCACTCCATCTTTCCACCTCCAATTTGGTCTCCCTCTTCTCCTCGTTCCCTCCACCTCCGACACATATATCCTCTTGGTCAATCTTTCCTCACTCATCCTCTCCATGTGCCCAAACCACTTCAAAACACCCTCTTCTGCTCTCTCAACCACGCTCTTTTTATTTCCACACATCTCTCTTACTCTTACGTTACTCACTCGATCAAACCACCTCACACCACACATTGTCCTCAAACATCTCATTTCCAGCACATCCATCCTCCTGGGCACAACTCTATCCATAGCCCACGCCTCGCAACCATACAACATTGTTGGAACCACTATTCCTTCAAACATACCCATTTTTGCTTTCCGAGATAATGTTCTCGACTTCCACACATTTTTCAAGGCTCCCAGAATTTTCGCCCCCTCCCCCACCCTATGATCCACTTCCGCTTCCATGGTTCCATCCGCTGCCAGATCCACTCCCAGATATCTAAAACACTTCACTTCCTCCAGTTTTTCTCCATTCAAACTCACCTCCCAATTGACTTGACCCTCAACCCTACTGTACCTAATAACCTTGCTCTTATTCACATTTACTCTTAACTTTCTTCTTCCACACACTTTACCAAACTCAGTCACCAGCTTCTGCAGTTTCTCACATGAATCAGCCACCAGCGCTGTATCATCAGCGAACAACAACTGACTCACTTCCCAAGCTCTCTCATCCCCAACAGACTTCATACTTGCCCCTCTTTCCAAAACTCTTGCATTTACCTCCCTAACAACCCCATCCATAAACAAATTAAACAACCATGGAGACATCACACACCCCTGCCGGCAAACCTACATTCACTGAGAACCAATCACTTTCCTCTCTTCCTACACGTACACATGCCTTACATCCTCGATAAAAACTTTTCACTGCTTCTAACAACTTTCCTCCCACACCATATATTCTTAATACCTTCCACAGAGCATCTCTATCAACTCTATCATATGCCTTCTCCAGATCCATAAATGCTACATACAAATCCATTTGCTTTTCTAAGTATTTCTCACATACATTCTTCAAACCAAACACCTGATCCACACATCCTCTACCACTTCTGAAACCACACTGCTCTTCCCCAATCTGATGCTCTGTACATGCCTTCACCCTCTCAATCAATACCCTCCCATATAATTTACCAGGAATACTCAACAAACTTATACCTCTGTAATTTGAGCACTCACTCTTATCCCCTTTGCCTTTGTACAATGGCTCATGTTATTCACTAAAAATGCCGTGTATGAAACAAGAATAAATAAGAAATAAGAGTTTACTTGAAATGTAAGAAGAGACTTTTCAGTATAAAGAAGGAAACACATTCTTTAACTCCTCCCCACACCTACCAGTTATTTCCCTCATACTGAATATAAGTGTGAGAGGTATAATAATTTCAAATATATTCATGTTATGTACTGATAATGTTGTGCATATGTAACAAATATGAGTGCAATCAGAAAACAAGCTCAGTAAAACAAAAGAAACATCATTTTCACATCTTCCCCTCTTATCTTACATTATCAAATGAGTCACTCACTGCCCCTTTTCTGTGCTCACTTAGCACTGGACTAGGCCAACAAAAAGGTAATAATGTAACCGTCTGTCTACTTTCTGTTACTTCTGATTGTTCATCTACTATTTCAAAATAGGTAACAATTTGTTTATCTTTTTTGCACACTCCATGAAGGAATTTCCATACCATGCCTTACAGAATTTAACACAAGCACACTTACTTCAGCCATTACTGGGATGAGCCTCAGTTAAGAAACAAAAAAAAAAAAAAAAATCCTATGACTAACTTTCATACCACTGCTAAGCTATGCACCTTAAAAATTCTTCTGTAGTGTATCCTTTATAGCATGACCTCAGTTCTGATACTCCATCAACAGTAAGTCAACTTTTGTTCTCTCAACTGGGGAGTAAGTCACTTATTATAAAAAGGTTGCATTGCTCTCAGCTAAAACACAATTCTAGTCACAACAAAAAGATCAGCAAACGGCACAAACATGCAATCAGTGCATGATCATGAGAACTTGGGCATGCTGACTTGGTGTTACAGCTTTGGTTATTGACAATTGGATTAATTATCAATAGAGGATCAATAAATAAGGCGAAGTTAATCATATGTTTTCATATAAAGAGTGGAAACAAAAACAAAAGTATACATAAAGAGCTTTAGATGGGTTGGTGTCATCTACTGGCCAGCCTAGTTAATAAAAAAAAGAATCTATTCATATTTTGTCATATCTTTAGAGATAATGGAACTAAAACTCATTGCATAAAACATTTTCATTGGGATATACTCTCCAATGTAACATTTATAGGCATAAAGCTTGAACAGAGGTTGAAGCCTATTGTATCATCACCACACTCTTTGATTCAGAATACATTTTTGTTCAAAGTATACAATTCTATAATCATTTCATTACATACAACCTCACCTGCAACAACCACAAGCCAAAAATGGGCTCAGGAATGCAGCAAGATGTGAATGCAGGAAAGATTTGCTTGGAGGATTGGGGATAAGGGGATTGGGTCCACCAGAGCTAGCTAAGACAACTAGGCGCACTGACAATGCTCGACCTCTTGCTAAAGCTGCAGCCAAAGAACATCTGTAAAATAAACATAGCTTTACTGTGCATGCAGCAATATGATTTTCTTTAAACTGAAAAGGTATGCTAGCAATTTGATTAGTACTAAACTAAATCAGGTAAGACCCTTGCATCCATTAACCTCTATGATCCACAAGGACCAGACTAGGGTAACCCATTTTTCAACCACTAAGTATTGTGTTAAGGTATCATTATGAATCTGAGCAAAAGATAATCAGAGGGTAACAGCCAACAAAATCCCATTAGTACTGAGTGAAGGGAAAGTCCATATTCAGAGGGCAAGTAAAAGAAGTTCTTAGTAGTTTCAGAAAACTGAGCACCAATGAAGAAGATACAGTGGAACGATACTGAAGTACTAGAAATGTAAAGCATCAATGCTAATTCACTGAAAAAGATATTTTGGACAGTTCCATCAGCTTTAAAATGTATAGTATTCATTGGAACACTGTTGAGGTTGTAGAGGATTGCTGAAAACATAATGATTTCAAAGATGGAGATTCATTTAAACACTTACATGTATAGTGGAAGATGTATTGAAAGTATTACCAACTATGAAGATTTCAGTGAAGGGATATGGAGAATTTTTGATGATCTAAGGACTACAGCTTTTTCCTGTTGTATCAAATAACTTCATTTCTAGATTATAATTCCAAAAACTCTTCCTTCACTAACCATTTTAGAAGTACAGGGTATTTCATCATTCATTAATCATTACTATCACTGCTTTTCTTACTAAATCATTATGTGATCAATGTAAAGCACAATAAAACTATATGTTGATCATATTATCCTTAGCTTCATACTTTTCATATGTTTTCATATAATATTCTTAATTTTGTATGCAGAGTGGTCAATATTTTCTCCATTACTATGTATTTATGCAGCACTTATGTTAATGTAAGCAATCATACAAGCTCATGAGTCACTTTTTCTTATGAAACTCAACTCAAAATGCCGCTGCTAAATTCTGTATATGAGGATGCTATGTTTTGGCATTTAGTTGTTGAGTTAATTAAGAGCAGAGCAATGAATCAATACTACTTGGGATCCTAGTGTACCACAAGCTCATTCATTTCTAACCCAGTTATACCAACTTTTTCCAAACACTATCATTTTGGCTACAGCTAGTGTAATGAATGGCAGAAACCACTGTTCATCTATATCTAATCTAAGTCTCCAACTACAGTGCAATCTTAATAAATACAAATACTCTAATAATATATATTCAAGTATACACATACTACTGACTCCTAAGTGTGACAAAGACATTTCAGATGTGACAAAGGCATGTACCTTAGTGCCAGGTAAAGACTTCGTACTTTCAACAGCTTCATCAATCTAACTTATGTTAACCCTAATGACTGACTACTTTGACAAAGATATTAAAATATGCATAATAAATTAAGCTTACTATATGAGTCATTAATGTGCATATACACCAATGACTACAATCAAAATACAAAATCAACCATAACTGGTTACTGTTCTATGATCTTTGTTCTTATAAAAATAAAACCTCTAACACTATTACTGTACTAGATCTGCATTCACAGCCCTCTTCTGGGAACAAACAATAGACACTGACACCCTTCCCATGGATGATATGGCCCATGATGAAAAAGATGAAGTGATATTCTGCATGGCACAATGCTACTTACCTGAATTAAGTTGAAAAAAAATGCATTCAAATTATTCCTATCTAAAGAGGTATTCAAAGAACTTCCATCCTCAAAGTAGATAAAAGAGTTGTCTGGTGTGACCATTAATCATGCAGGGAACTGAGAAATATATGGTAAACAATTCAAGTGAAAAGATAAATCATCCTTACCCATAACCATGTCCAATAACAACACACTTGCGTCCCTGAGGCACAAACAAATCAAACACAAGTGTTATGTGATCAAGCATTTGTGAAAAGGTGTATTGGGAAGGATCCTTGGGTGCTGAGCTTAACCCATGACCCATTAGGTCTGGAGCTACAACCTGAGGAGAGTGAAAAATAATTCTTACCGGATTATCTACAATGAAATATCAACACTTCTATACAAATCTAGAATAATATTCAACATTCTCCATATGCAAATGATTCATACCTGTATTACTTCACTTCTTTCAAATCTACTCCATCTTTTTTTCCATACCTGTATTACTTCACTTCTTTCAAATCTACTCCATCTTTTTTTCCATACCTGTATTACTTCACTTCTTTCAAATCTACTCCATCTTTTTTTCAATCAACATCTTGTTGCAATACAACCAATTCCATTGATTTAGGTTTGGAAAGCACTTCAAAGAGTAAAATGAAACCTAGTTAAGTTTATTGCCTCTGAAACTCAATTCCTTTCTATTTCTCATTCTATAACTCTGTATGACTTACCTGTTTTCTTTGACTGTTTTATATCTCCACCACACAGTATACATACCACCATTACCATATGTCAATATATCTTTAAAACCCCACATTACACGCATGGCTAAGTCTGCCTCTAAAAAACTGGAGGTCTTGTTCAAAAACAAGACTAATCTCTTCTGAGTAGTAACATCGATTATAAAAAAAGAAGTGTTTCATCCTTAAACACAGTGCCACTCTCATACCAGGGAGTTATATCCTTATATATGTAGCTGACAATTTATAAACTATAAAATGTAATGAAGATGAAATAATTGGTTACCCTTCATTCATAAACTCAATGTCTGTCTACTTGAGGAAAATATATAAGAAAATATTGGGATTACATTTCAAGAGTACATTAGGAATTCAATTTTATTACTTGCACAATTGCAGAAGCAGCATTCTGTCCTAATATTCTAATTTTATGTCTAATATTCACAGTCCTTACAAACAGCTTAGAAATGTTTTTATTATACACCTTTGATCTAAAATAAATTCAACTAAATACATATCTTTGATATAAAGAACAATGCTGGACCTACCTCATAGCCACAGCTGACAAAATACCATAACTGTTGTCGCCAGTTGTCACTACTCCCACCCATGCCATGAAGAAAAAGCAGGAGAGGTTTTTGCTGCATAAAAAACAAACAAACTTGAAAGAGATTAAAATACTAGATTATCCCTACCTCGAAAATAGTAATCTAATAAGGTCTGATGTAAACTTAACATGATTTACCAACAAAAACAATCTTACCCATTCTGATAGGTATTCATTATTCACCTTTATCATATAATAAAACTGTGACTCTACAAACAGGCATTTTGAGAGATATGCATTTAAGGTCTAACTTCGAATTTCATTTAAAGGTCAAGAGAATGAGAGAGCTTACCAAGTCTTATACAGAACATGATTCATGAAATGTAGTCACAGTACACTAATGACTGTTACATAAATGTAGATGAATAAATTTATGCATGATTCATTTCCATCTCTGAACATGAACTGATGATCAACAGAATGAGCAATCAGACCAAACTGATAAAAATGCTATTACGTAAAAAAAGTAAAAAAATCTAGGCCTTAAGTACAGATGCATGTACAGATGTTCTATTTGACTTAACTCTAAAAGCTGAGCTATTATTGAAGCAATGAGCAGACTTTCTATATCTAACAAAGTTCCAACATAGTCTAGCAAGGACAGTTATCAGAAACCAAAGCTATGTATACAATTACTTATAATTGTAAATGTATGAGTCATTTCTATTTTCAAACAAGACTATTTTCTTTTATTTTCACTTTCATCATTACTTCATTACAAACCTAATGGTGAGGATCATGTACTCATAGCCTCTGAAAATCACTTACAACCCATGTCTAATAAGTTAAATGTTTAAGGTATCCAGATGGATATTTACCCAAGATGAGCAACACCTTTAGATGGATATTCAAGTACCTCAATTTCATGGTTATGCACAAAGCCTGAGTGGGTGGTGAGGTGGCATCAAATGATAACTTCTCCACAGTGTAATTCATCCTGCAGCCATGCAAATGGGAACACAGTTTCATGAGTGAAAGAAACTGAGTGGCTGTTAGCTGTAATTCGTAGACCATGCAAAAGATAATACTATGTCATTTAACTAGACCTATCTTCAAATACTGAGGAGGGTAATTTCATGGATGAAATAACTCTTCTAGGATTAAAAGCTGACCAAGGTGATGCTAGAGGTTTTCTAGCCAAAGTGGAGTCAGCATTCATGACATACAAACAGAGAGAGAAAATGTCTCCATTTCCTACCTTAACTCTACATTCTGCACTGTTCTGGCAAAACTCTGAATCTTCACTGGGGTTTGATTTCTGCCACCAAAAAACAAGTTGGCGTGCCTCTTGCATATGATCATAAGGTGGATCATCATCTTCTGATTCCTCAATCACTGGTCGCTGAGGGATGGCTTGAGTTCCATCAGCAGCAGTGATGCGAGGTGAGAGTGAGGGGCTGGCTGTTGATGGTGTTGTGGGACAGCTTGATGATGGGGTGTCAGTTAGATCAGAAATGCTATTGACATTCTCAGTTCCTGAAAAAAAAAAATTCAGATGTTATGCAGGACCTTTACTCATGATTCAGCTGTTAACCCAGTTATCCATACACATGCATAACAGGAATAACAAAAGTACATAGGCCCCTGGCCATGCTGGAAGGAGCATAAAGCACAATAAAATAATAAAGTACTGAGGTGGTACAAATTAAGAATGTGTACATGGGAAAAAGGATAAAATGCACAAAAAAGTGTGCATGGATAAATATGACAAGAATTAAAGCAACATAAGATGAGAAATAAAAAAGTATGTATGAGAGATATGGTGTCAATAGTATGAAACAGTAGTGAAGACTGAAGTGTTTGGAGGGGTTTCAGAGGAATCAAAGTGTTACACAAGACAAAGTTTCTAAGTTTAGGATCACTAATTTTTCACACTTCTAAATCTGAAGAACAGTTCCTAACAAAGATTTTATACTTCAGAAAGGTGCACTGTGCTGCAAGTAAAAATACCCACCTGCTTGAGAGGGCTCTTGAGTTACAATTTGAGGTACATCAAGGGATAATGCCACATCTTGACCTTGGGGTACATGGCCTATGGAGATTGCATGGACACTTTCTATATTCATCTGAATGTTGTTCTTCCCAATGTCAATATCACTATCAGTTGATCCTCTTCGACTTCTTTGAAATGTTGAAGTATTCTCTGTGTCAGAAACTTTAGCAACTACACTTTCATTAAATTCGGTAAAATCTGAACTTTCTTCATGCCCATCAAAACCCAGATTAACTATTCCTTCCTTTGCTCCATAATGGTAACTAACAGAAAGTTCTCTAGGTGATGCAGGAGCAGAGGATGCTGCAGGTTCATACATGTATTCTGATATTCTGTTCAAAGGCGACCCTCCAACTTCATATCTAGGTACAACATCAGGAAGAAGCATTGAAGGACCCGCCAGGTCTTCTGGAACAATATCATCTTCAGGTGTGGAGGGCAGAGCACATGCACCATCTACAAGTAACTTTGTTGTGTCTGAGTAATGAAATTGAGCTGCATCCTTATCCTGGTTGACTATAACACCTCCTTTATAAGTCATGGACATTCTGGAGAGTTTTAATGTGGGGAGTGAATGGCTTTCATGTAAGGCATGTTTTGAGGATTCATGCCTACTGGGCTCACCCCTCAAGGACCCACTATTACTTGAGTCTAACTGGGAATCTCCAAAGTTACTTTGTTGTGCCTCTACACTAGGTCGTGAGTGTCTTGATTCATTTCTCAAGCTATTTTGCTGGGAACCATTCTTAGAACTGCTACTGCCAAAATCTCCCTTTCCAGAGTCAAACCGGAGAAAATCAGGTCTAAGAGAATTAGAGGCTTGCCTGTGTATAGCCATGAGGGAGCTGCTCAGAGAGAATTTGGAGCTTCCTGAACGAGACTGAGGCTTTGGGCTGCCAGTGTTGGACTTAGGACTGTGGTTTCTACCCGACAACTTTGGACTGCATGGACATGATCTAGATTGTCTTGGACTGTGAAGAGGTGGGGCCAGTCGCATACTTGCATCTGGAGATCTGTTATTGTCATTAATATTCATGCTTACACCATCAACAATATCTTGGGTGATAGATTCTTCTGCAAACAATGTGAAACTAGTACGCAGCTCATTATCCATCACACGGTAAGCCCTTGCCAACTGCTCATCACTCGCACTGTATCTGTGATGAAAAAACTAAGCACTAATAACATAATAAGTAATAAGAACAAATACTTTCAAGCATAAATAATACATTTCACATGAGAGAAAATGCAGATCTTCATACAATGGACTACACAAATTTCATATCTTGTACAGGATCACTGAGTTACATTTTAATCACCAATAATCATTTCCATTTGCATTTCTTTCACATTGCCGTCTATCAATAAACTGCTGATTTAACTAACCTTTGGTTCTGTGCATTTATGCAGTGCTAGTTCCTACTTCATATATACTGTTATTTCTTCTATATTCATTACTTTAGTTCATCCATGCCTAATACATACTACTGTTAGGTGATACTCCTACATTCTACAAGAATCCATTTTAGTAGAAGAACTATATATATTCAATACCTCAATAATGCAGGATACATTGAATATGTATAGAAAAAAGATGTTTCATTCATTCCAGCAGTCGCTTGCACATCACTAAATAACTTCGCATATCTATGAGGGATTTATGACAAGGAACTATTTCAATCAATGTTATGTTAAATGCAAACAAACTAGACTTACCTGAATCTAAATCCACCATATATCACATTATGGAACATTAATGCCGATGGAATCTCTCATGCAACATACATATATAATGGGGCTATACTCTTTAAAGCTCTGTCCTTTGGACAGAATAAGATAGCATTCTTATAATCATCACATACATTCTTAATGCCTCCAGTCCTTTAGGACATTTCCTTCTATCTAGGTTCCAATGCTTACTGCAAAAGAGCACATGTGTACCACATCATTCTTTCCTAGCATTTCCTCATCACTTGATCCACATGACCCCTACCATGTTTCACAGTCTATGCTCTTATCAGTGAAATTGCTACAATCACTCAGGTTTATGGAATACTGATATGAATAACTCAGATCAATGTGACATTATTAGCAACATAACATTTTTCTCACCAGTATCCATATCCATCGCCATTTTTGTCTCACAAGTATTCCTGCCATTCAATTAATTATCAATATCTATCTTCCTCCAATAAAACTTTACAAATGAATAATTTCTACACCACATTTCTTTCTTTTTACTTCTTGATTCACTCCCAGATTTATCTCCTGCATATGCAATATTCTGAAAGAAACAAGTTTGCAAATCTTACCATAAGACAGCCTCTTCACTGACAGCTTGTTTTATGTATTCATCATCTAAACTATCAGCTGCTGTCTCCTCTAACTTTGGACTTTTGTCTCAGTAACTGCATGCTGCATTTCTATTTTCAAAGGTGATTCCTCTTCTTTTCCCTTACTAGTCTTGCACTCTTGCATATGCAATATAATGGAAAAGAAACATGAATTCTGTAAATCAGGTTATACAATACAGAGTGGGAGAACTCCCCAGAGTAATCTTACCTCGAAAGAGCCTCCTCACTGACTGCAGGTTTTATGCACTCATCATCTGAACTACCAGTTGCAGCCTCCTCTAACTTTGGACTTCTCGTTTCAAGTTTAACAGATGGCACATGGGCTAAGACATTCTCACCATCAAAACAAGGAGCTTCTTGTAATTCATCATGATGACTCATGGCTCCCACAATCTAAAGTGAAAATAAAAATTCCTGTAATTGAAGTTAGTCTAACTATGATGCATTCCAACCATTTCTCCAGGTACTCATAAAAATGAAAAAATATTTCACTGTCTGAATGAATGTGAGGGATCTGAATAAAGTGCAAACGAACTACTTAACACAGAGTGATATGAAATTAAACAGAGAAAATCAAAAGAAACAAAGAAGAGCAATTTTGGGACAGATTAAAGATGAGAAAATAGGCTTTCAACCCAGGCAAAGATTTCACAGCAATCAAGACTGGACACTTCAAATATGCAAGAGCTTTTAATTCCCTTTCAGGTTATCTTTGGATGATGTATGACATGCAAACACAATCCACATGACATTATAAAGGTCCAATGAGCCAAGTGAAGTTTTCCTCTTAGGTTCAGCTGTCTTTTCCTCATGGTAACTTGCTCATATTCAAACAGCAAGCAGGAATGAAAAATTATACATTTTGTTTTATCTTAAACATGCTTGACTTTCCAGCCTTTGCATGACAGCATCATGAACTAAGCCTTCCAGGATATATCCTAGCTTGGTTATTTGTGTCTTTACTTTTAGAAAGTGATACTACAAAAGGGGAGAATTTCCAGTCTCCAGCTCCTGTCATTCTCATGAAGAGTTATGACCAGTTATGAGGACAGTTAATTTCAAGGCTAAATATTTCTATAAGAGACATAATTTCGGTAGAATCCAAGTAAGAGTTAAGATTCCAATGTCATTCAATATTTGATGCTGGAAAATAAGTCTAAGGGGTTTATCAGCTGTTCACCTTATTGTTTTTAATAAATGACTAAGTTTAAGTTAAAATTAAAGTGTGGCTTGAAACGAAAGACAGAGATAGATGGAAGAGGACAATGGACAAAGTGATGACTAAGAGTCTGCCATGCTACACAGGCAACACAATAAAAGGTGTTATAATGACTGGTTATATATTTCATCATAATCTTATAAAGCAAAATGCTATCTAACCTTTTTGTTACAAACAGAGCAACGAAATTTCCTCTTTGACTTCCTTAAACTACGTCTTGAACGCCTGAAGTTAACAGTGTTTTGGTTGGAGTCAGCCATGACATATGGTCCTTGCCAGTGATTAAACCAATAGTCCTCCAACGATGCCAGGGATATCTGGAAATATATGTTCCCTTAAAAAATGTATTTGAATCTTACTGAATAGTAAAATGACCAATTCCATGCACATTACAGATGAAAAACTTTCATTTCCATTCTTTCATATATGAATTTTGTTTTCTTGTAATGGTGAATTCTCAGCATCATCAATGGGTAATTTTCTTATTTTCAAAATTAGGAACCATGCAAAAACTCAAGAAAGACATTAAGTTCTATCTAATTTGCATTCCTAACTACTTCTCCCATTTTTGTGAGAAAGCATTATTAACAAACAAAAAACAACCTTATTTGCATACATCCTCTCTCTAGCTGTTATGTATAATGTACTAAAATCAGAGCTTAACAGCCAAATCCCATAGACTAGTGATTCACCTAAATGGCAGTACATCACCCCTCTACAATAGTAATCCAATTAATCTTATTCCAAGTATGCCTCTCATCCTCCTGAATGTTCAGGCCCTAATACCCTAAAGGCTTCCTACACTCTATCCTTCCATATCCTTCTAGGTCTCTCCCTCACCCTTTTTGACATGTAGATCTGCTTAGCTTGTCTTCCTTCACTCATCATTTCTATGTATCTAAACCATTTCAGCATACCTTGGACAGATCTTTCAGTCAAACTGCACTTACTACCACACATCTTACATTGTTTTTACTTTTTAATCAACCTGCTTCACACCACATACTGTCCCTGAGTATTTCATTTCCACCATGCTCATTTTCCTCCCTTTTATGTTGAAGGTCCAAGACAGGCATCCGTACAACACTGTTGGAAATATGGTACTTTATAATATACTTACCCAACTTTCTTCTAGCAGACTGTGACCTCACCTTCTATGAGCTCCTTAATCGATCCACAGCATTAGCCCCCCTCTTCCATCTCATGAATCACTTCAGCTTCCATGGTTCCATCTTCTGCCACATCTATTCCCAGCAACCTACAGCACTCCACCTCCTTCAAGTCCCTCCCATTCAATCTTACTCTCAAACCATTTTGTCTCATTCCCCTAATGCACTTTATTGCTTTACTTTTGTTTGCCTTTACCCTCAATTTTTTCCTTTAAAACATTCTCCCATATTCTGTCACCAGCTTCTAAAGATTCTCTTTGAAGTCTGCCAACAAAACTACATCTTCTCCAAACAGCAACTTTCCATGCCACCCTACCTCTAACACATCACAGATCCACAGCTCATTATAAAATCCTTGCATTTACCTCCTTCACCATACTATCCAAAAACAGACTAAATACCCAGTGTGATATCACACATCCTAAAAAATGAAAAATGGCTCTAAAGAATCGAGAGCATCAACAAATACCCTTCTTCTTTCATAACTTTTTTAATATATGTGCTCCTTACAATAATGAGAACTTAAAACATGAGAAACAAATTAAACCCTATTACCCCTAATCTAACATCCACATCTTCAGTGACTATAAGATGCTAGCCATCTCTCTTGCACATAAGCAATCTTGTTTTCATTGATCATGAAAACAGGATAAAATTCAACTTACTTCATCTTCATCTGGAAATTTTATTATATTTTCTCTCTGGTCACCATTTTTAGCTGCTGAGAGACGCGTCACCACTCCCTCTGCTACAGAAGGATTGGCTGGATGGAGGTGCATCACCCGCAATCTAAGACCAGGACCACCTACTTCTACCCAAACACGTCCATCTGAGTCATGACCCAAGTCACCGGTGGCTATGCCTACAGAGTTATGTCGTCTGTAAAAGAGTTATCCACACATAAAATTACCCTGAGAGACAAAGACTACAGATCAATTTCAATGAGGACATGAATGATGCAGAACATAAAAAAATTACAATCTGAGAAAGGAACCTAAGTAAGAAAAAGAGATAATACACAGTCAAAGCTCATAAGAAAAAAAAAAAAAACATGGGACAAAGCAATGGACAGACTTTTAAAAATCAAGTAATTATGAGCAATGAAACTGTCTGAACTTTTCACATAAAATAGAGCCAGAAACAG
The DNA here is from genome assembly GCF_036320965.1 of Panulirus ornatus. Taxonomy (NCBI): domain Eukaryota; kingdom Metazoa; phylum Arthropoda; class Malacostraca; order Decapoda; family Palinuridae; genus Panulirus; species Panulirus ornatus. The sequence continues at coordinate 57,258,313 of NC_092235.1, read as the reverse complement.
ACACCCCTTCACTTTAACGCTGCCTGAAACTTTCATACACTACTTCATTGAGCTCTGCTAAACTTGCCATGTGAAATCAGTTATGCTTGGCCATGCCCCTAATATGTTTCATTGTCAGAAGAGAATTTCAAAAGATCATCACACTGCCTCTTGATGTCAAAAATTGTTGTTTTAAACACAATCATATGCCAATTATTTATGTTAAAATGAAGATATGTACTGTTTGCAAAAATCAACCCACACCCATAATGAATAAGCATAAAAATCTTCTAAAGTGTTTACAATGATGCTGCTGTAACACATAACAGTGAAGACAAGACCAACAAACTACATAACTACTTTTCTGATATTGATTCACAAACAAGATGGGAAATATTTGTGAGAAAGGTAAATTAGTCCATTTTCCAACATAAGTGGATATAACAGTGTTTTGGTTAAAAACAATGGCAAGCACTTAAGCACCACCTGTACTTGCTCTCAGTTTCTTCTAAGAGAATTATTTCATCATATACAAGGAAAATATAACTACACAAGAGAGTACTGATTACAAGTGTTAAACAACGTCTATGTGTGTACATGGCCTGTCTCCTATTCATTTCTTCCTTTTCATCAAAAGTTTCTTTCTTCAGAAGAAACCATATGCATTAAAATGCTGAGTACTTAATACCACATTCCTCCCCTTCTTGCAGTTCAACTGCATTATTAGCAGATAGATTTACATTTTGTCTTGTCCTGTCTTTACAAACTTAGATTTGAACTGGGTTTCCAGACAAGAAGTTGCAACACAATTAACTTGATACTTTTAAAACACAATTCCTTCCCATTCCTCCTAAAATTTCATCATAACTTTCCTCTCTTCCTGCATGATTTCATTGTCAATCACAACATACTGGTATCACCTTAATATCTAATTTATCTTGGAAACCATGCATTACACAGAAAGCTATGTATGCCTCTATGAAACTGGGTGTCCCATCAAGATGCCAAAAATTTCTTCTCTGAACAGCTCCCTTGTACAAAGGACTGATTCATCTTGTATGGAACACTACTCTAGGATCTGTAGAGGTTCTAATTCTACATTTTCACTAGATGGAGTCCAAAGCAAACTGATTTATCAACTCAATTCAGTCTGACTTCAAAATTTGACTGGTGCACTACCGTACAGGTTTTGTTCTCTTTCTTGCTTTCTGCCCCTGAAAACTGATTCCTACTTATGTGCTCTGCAACATTAGATAGACCATGTAATACCTAGCAAGCCAAAGCAATGCATGATTATAGTGTGGTTGTTGGTAATTCAAATGTAGACAGCTGTGAAAACTAAGCCTTAGAATTCTTAAGCTCTAGAATTCTTAGGTTTCTTATGTCTTTCCTAACAGCTAAACCTGCCACTTTTTAAAAGGAAAGTTTTCTACTTCTTTCTACAAATGAAAAATTATTCCTCCTCTTTTTTTTTTCCTTAATTCACCAACAATTTAGCCCTCTATATTTCATTTAAGGCCTGGCCTTAACATGGACTCTTCTCCATAACCAGAGATTTGACATAAAAAAAAAGGATATTCTGTATCATCAATAAAAAACTCACATCATTCTGATGGCTTTTTTCCGTAAGTTACACCATGGCCTCAATGTACAACAGAGTCATGTTCCTACACAACCTGTCATCTGCCAAATCCACCAAAAGTTGAACCACTGAAAGCTGTTGCAAGATATTATGTTCCTCCTCTAAAATCTTAATCTAACATTTATGGATAGATTATACTATAATTGCAACAACTAAGCTTACTACCAATACACAGTAGCAAGCTTTTCAAGACATAATTCAGATGCTTTTACTAAAAATTGAAAAGGTATTGCACTAAATGTGAGGATGAGGGTTTTAAGCATTGCTGGAACAGGATGGGTAGCCTGGCTGTTACTAGGAGGATGAGGGAAGGGAACTAAGGTTATAATATTGACATCTACCCCTGAGTTATCTTATATAACAGCTGGTGCCGCATCACAAATAATGCAAATGAAATTTTACTGATTACATAAAAACAGTGATGGTGATGGTGGAGGTGAAACAGAATGGGAATGAAAAGAGGGTTACAGGAAGGAAGAGGGAGGGATTTGTCTATATCTTTTATTTTTCTTGTATTAGCTGAGATGGCATGGGTAGCTGAGGCCCTAATCAAGGCCATCCCATTCATACATGTATATATATACATGTACACACACTCACATATACATACCTATACATCTCAACGTATACATATATATACACACACAGACACATACATATATACACATGTGCATAATTCATACTGTCTGGCCTTATTCATTCCCGTCGCCACCCCAACACACATGAAATGACAACCCCCTCCCCTCGCATGTGCACGAGGTAGCACTAGAAAAAGACAACAAAGGCCACATTCGTTCACACTCAATCTCTAGCTGTCATGTATAATGCACTGAAACCACAGCTCCCTTTCTACATCCAGGCCCCACAGAACTTTCCATGGTTTACCTCAGATGTTTCACATGCCCTGGTTCAGTCCATTAAGAGCACGTCGACCCCGGTATACTCTAGCCTGAGACAAGTACCCATTTTATCGACCAACCCCTAAGGGTGGGTGAACAGCTGGGTTGACTGTTGACCGACTACCATAACCAGGATTCAAACATATGCGATCAACCCTTGGTGGCCCGTGAATGTGTCACAGTCAGGAACATTAATCACTACATATGATCCAGCAATTGTTTTAACTGAAGAAGTCATCTATGGCATTTCAAAAAGCTGAACAGCGTTAGCAGAGTGGTATGCGTTTTTCTTTCTTGGTAATTTTCCTTGTAGCCACAGGAAAGATCTTTAAGCCCTCTATAGAGGACCTAAACAAGCCATCCATTAGCAGGTGGGATATGAACATATTTTGCCAGTGGTTGAGATACAAATTGAACAGTATTCAGCAATGAGAGTTAAAATACATATGGTAAATACAAAAACAATTCAAAACATTCTGCTATACTTCATTAATGAACGGTTTTTCAATAAGACAGAAATATAAAGAAGTGAGTGTGACCCACAGAAACAGCAATAACCAAGGGTTTCTGACTATTATCAACTCTCTTAAGCATCCTAACTTTACCTCGGCAAAGACAGCCTTTCATCCCATAATCCCAAGAGTATCTTTAAATTCCCTCTAACACATGCTGAAATTCCTATATTTACTGTGGATATGGTAATAATGAGCTGGGATAAAAATTGAAGGCACTGACATCATTTAAATATGCATGAAAAGTACACAAATACCTTAGTCTTTATTGTAAAGAAATATTTTTAGACCGGAAATATCATGTTCAATTTTTTCATTTCAAATCCATCACAAGTTGAAGCTTAGAGTTGCACGTCAATACAATATACCCTAATCTTATAACAGTGTAAGGTCACAACATCACAACTCAAGGCCACAGTGTATGCATGTCCTTACATACCTACAGTTTAAGGAAGAACATATTCAACTTACTTTGGCAGGAAGCTGGATACAAAGTCTTGTACCATATTCCAGTTCTCCACTACCTCATCCCTGATACTGAGGATATGGAGGTGTAGGCGATCCATGGTTCTAGCAGTTACACACACTTCAAGTCATGATCTATAAAAATGCCTTAAGTTACATATTCAACTGTGTAATCATGCAAATAATCTAAAATAATGAATCATGGACAGAATCCTGTTTATCATCTAGAAAAGTGCAATAACGTACAAAGTACATCAGAAATGTTTATATAATTCTATCAAATATGGAAAATACAATCTGAATAAAATTATCATCATATTAATGTTGTATCTTGTATGCACCTTATCTGAGTGTTGAGGGGAGCATTAAAGTTCATTGCAGTAACCACAAACTTAATCATGAACAGCCCTGCATCCCCATATCTAATTAACTAACTAGCACTGAAAAGCTGAATTTTCTACCTAACAGCAGCAGTTAAATCCAGCAATATACAATTTGACGACATATCTTATAATCTTACCAAAAATACCATTTAAGAAAGTTCAACATTTCTCTTTTTTTTCTCTCAGAATATTAGAGCATGGTATGCTACTGGATTTAACACCTTCTGGCTCCTAAATGATCGTTAAGAAAGAATCTGTCCTGTACACTGCTGTCTCAGTACAGCAATGTACTGTACTATTCAAAGTCCAGAGGTCTGTAATTTTGAGTGTTCTTAATTCCGACAATTAATTTCTTTTTTCAGAAGTTACAGTATGTTGTTGGATTTATCAAACTGGTTAATATCTAAACAGCAGAATGTGTACAAACTACAGTTTTGCAACTGATGTCCAGTGGTCTTGTTATATAAAGGGCTTAGTGAGTGCAAGCCAGTGACAAGTATCTTAGAGACCAGACTGGATAATATTAAGGAAGTAAGAAAAGAAACTAATCAATTTCCTTAAATACACATGTAAATGAGAAAATCATAAAATGTATTTATACAATGATTAACAAGTGTGCTGAAAAAAGAGAGAATGTTATATAAAAGTGCAGCAGTAACTGTAAAATGAGAACTGAACAAACTAGTACTATTATAGAATTCCTTGTCTTTTACAGGCTGTACAATAACCTGCTGAAAGAAGTCCTAAATCTGGTGGGACAATGAATGATCAAAAAATAATCTGATCCTTGATGAAAAAAATTTACTTCATCAATTTGAACAGCTGTTATCTACCAATCAGTGGTAAAAATTCTGATTTAGACGAGTAAAAAGCTTTAGACTGTTACAAAACTAAACGTAAGCTTCCGCTACAATTTGTAACACTGTGATTAAAGAGGCTAAAGACAAGCAAGATTTGATAAGAATTTTGGTAAACAAAAAAAGATTTAGTGGCTCTCACATAACAAAATGAAAACCTTACATATAACAGAATCTATGAATAATTTCTTTGTAGATTCATTGCTTTTCTACTAAATCAACTGCTCAGTGTTAGAGGATACTGTTACAGTTTCTACTCATTAGTGCACAAAAGCAACCATACAGGTGTTTTTCATAAAAAGTTTATAAATAATCAATCTAGCATAAGAACTTATACAAACTAGTCCATGGCTTGGGAGAAGGATGAATAAGGTGTCATAGTACCATGGCCTATATGTAGTGGGGGTTATGCTCAAACACTTGAATTGGCCAGTTTTTTCCATAAAAATAATATTAAAATTATCAGAACTTTGTATCAAATTAATTTTCTAAGTTTCACTTGCTTTAAGTTTATTCTTATCTATGGTGTTGCAATTACTATAATCTGAAAATATGTTTCACTCTGAAAATTCTTTTTTATCTTTTCATGCATTAATATGTATACACTTACTAGACCATCATTCAAAATGATTGAGATTTTGATATGCATAAAGCATGGGAATCCAAGAACAAGAACCAAGGAATAGAATATGTCGACACAGAGAAGATAAAAAGGGAAGGGGTGGAGGTAAGATGTTTTGGGGTTGGGAAGCCTAGTCGCACAATAGCACCAGAGTCAGCGATTCTCTCCTCACTTGCAGTGAACATCTTTCCTCTATTCACTAGCACAGCAACTCTGATTGGGGAAGCAGTACACTAACCTGGTTATATTCAGTACTGCAAGCAGAATTTCAATTTCCATCTTTATACGTCTCAATCACTTCCCCATTAAATATCAAAACATTACAATTAAACTTTTAATACCACAAATATGATGGACATAACCATGTCCTCTAAAACATGCAACATCATGTAATATACACTACAAAATCTAGGGGTGCTGTATTAGTGCAAAATTAATCATTCTTGAGCAGCTATTCCATATCTCCACAAGCATTACTCCTGCAAGAATGGTGTACAATACCACTTGCATGTCTGGAAATGGCACTTTGTCTACTCCTCTCTCAAAGTGGAATTAAATGCCTCCTGCCTTATTAGCTCTCTTGCTATCACATCTATTTAACCATCCCTTTTCAGGCATGGTGATGTTGCAGCCCTCTCTTCTTCTATAGGTATCATTCCAGCCATTCTCTCATGCCTTCCCTGGTTTCTTTGGGAAAATCATCCACAAAAAACAGAGGTATAGAATTACCTCTCATCTTTTAGAAGTATCAAATTTACAAAAAAACGAAGAAGCTCAAACTGATCTCCATAGTCTTTTCTTAATGATATTTAATTTTTTCTTTTGATGTGAGATGGCCCTCATTGGGGTTTCTATTATCCCCATGACATGTATATAAAAATATACTGTTGATGATTCTTAAAATGAATGATTTTTGCACTGTGTGGAAGCAAATACAAACAGTATAAACAAAAAATACATTTGTAACTATAAAAAATCAAAGTTTTCAAATAACTTTGAAAAATACGGTACTCCTTGAGTACTCCCAGAAGTCTGGTGGGGGGTTTCATTCGTTCTGTTAATCTCTAGAGGTGTTTCACCAGCTTTAACATTCCCTAATCCCACTTATACCTTAATCTTCAAAGCCCTCCCCACCATCACCTTTATTTTGTACCAGATAAATATAATATAGGCACCAAATAGAGCAACTCTAGTCTCTGCTTACCCTGAATTCCGTGAACTATTATTACCAAATGAAATCAATGATATTTTGCAGTGATTGAGGTGGTGCCCTTAAACTATAAAATTCCCAAGAAACTGGGCAGGTACAGTCAAGTGATTGCACTCACCTTCACGAATTTCTTGCCACACATTCCTCTACTATGGCACAATGTCCCTAACAATAAACGTATTTGTTAAGTGAGCAAAACACATGTCGGTTTTATGCGATACAATATGGCACTGCTGCCTCATGTGTGATAATACATAAACCATTTGAGACACACTGTACATGACAATGAAGCAGGTGAAAGTCATACACGTCTCATGACTACCCTCGGGACCTGGGCAGAAACGTGGTTCATGGCGCTCATATTTGGCTCCGGCTAGGACCAACAACCACAGTATTCAATTCGTCTGATATCACATGATTATAGAGGTGAGGGAAGCTGATAAAGTGTAAAGATTATTGATACTGACTCTCAGTCACCTTCTGACGTAGGTGTGACGTCTGTAAATAAACAAGAAAAACATCTTACTTCAGTCCCAAACTATTCGCTGATTGGCCGATGAGGAAATATTTCACTACTGAGGCGTACTATTGATTGGTTAAGACATGTCTGTTTTCTTGGAGGATATAATCGAAGGTTGTGATTTGTCTATAAGACAGACACACCCCTGCCTCGTTTTCTTTGATGCGAGGTGAAGGTATTCTTGGCATTAAGAATGTGATCTTACAATAAGTAATACAAGGTCAATGGTTATATTATGTGGATGTTATTTGATTACGTCATGCTAAAAAACCAAGAACAAACATCAATCATAAGGAATATTCCAAGAAGATAAGTACTGATATGGCATTGAAGTCTTTTGTAAAAATCAAATTTACTGGTGTATATATAATACAGATGTGTATTGAGGTTGTGATACATTGTTACCATTGTCTGATATACGAGTTTATTTAACTTACGTCATACCTCAAGTAAATAATCCATAGTTTTATTCGATGACAAGTTTGACGAAGTTAAGACACTGGTTATATCCATCACTCTACTTGGATTCGGTCGTGCACATAACGCGGATGTTGCAAGTGCTACAAAAAATGCACAGTTAGGTCTGCTTGATCCGGAAATATAACAAAGAAGAGGTTATATCTCGTGTTCACACGATTCCAACAATATGACTGCTTAGGAGACGTAAAGTATAAAACGGTTTAGAATATATACAAAGCTCACGGACATGGTATCCTATATAATTAACACAAGACAGAAGCAGGCCCCACTTTGAAAAACAGGGGGCATCAGCCTCCCTAGCGGGGCAGTACCAGGAACAAAGAAAGGCTACATTCGCTCATATCCATTCTTTAGCTGTCAAGTGTAATGTAACGAAACCACAGCTCTTCCCCAAGGTGCCTTATATGCCATGATTCAGTCCAGTAACAGCATATTGCTCCCTGTATACCGACACTCGCCAATTCTCTCTCTCTCTCTCTCTCTCTCTCTCTCTCTCTCTCTCTCTCTCTCTCTCTCTCTCTCTCTCTCTCTCTCTCTTTCTCTCTCTCTCTCTCAATACTTGATCGCCGTTTTCCGCGTTAGCGAGGTAGCGTCAGGAATAGACGAAGAAAAGCCGCATTCGCTCACATCCGTTTTCTAGCCGTCATGCCCAATGCACCGAATCCAAACCCTACAGACCTTTCCATGGTTTACCCCGACCGCTTCACATGCCCTGGTTCAGTCCATTGAGAGCACGCCCACCCCTGTATACCACATCTTCCCAATGCACTCTATCCCGTGCAAGCCTTTCATCCTCAATCATGCCCAGGTCCCGATCACTCAAAATCTATTTAACTCTATTCTTCTATCTCCAATTTGGTCTATCCCTTTTCCCTGTTCTCCCCTTTGTAGCCTACGAAAGATTTTACACACTCCCACAACTCCTGCTTCAGTATTAGTGCTATCCCTTCCCTAATCCTTTTCCTTTCGCGAATCCCTGACTTTACTGCGAAGAATTCCCAAACCAGTCTTCCCGTTACCCTTGAGCTTTGGTTTACATGGAGCCAGAACATCTAGGTTTCTCTCCTCAAACATACTACCTATCTCTCCTCTCTTCTCATCTTGGCTACATCCACGCACATTTAGACGCCATCCAGCCCCACATGAAACAACATCGCCACCCCCTGCGTCAGCGCGGTAGCGCCAGGAAACAGACGAAAAAAGGCTACATCCGCTCACACTAATTCTCTAGCTGTCATGTGTAATGCAACGAAACCACAGCTCCTTATCCCCATCCAGGCCCCAAAGACCTCTCCATGGTTTACCCCAGACGATTTACATGCCCTAGTTCCGTCCATCGACCCCAGTATGTTACATCGTTCCAATTCATTCTATTCCATACAAGTCTTTCGCCCTCCTGTATGTTCAGGACCCGATCGTTCAAAATTTTTCATTCCATCCTTCCATTATCTATTTGGTCTCTCCGTTCTCATTTTCCCTCCATTTCTGACACTTACAGTATATCCAAACCAATTCAGCATATCCTCTACAGCCCTCTCAACCACTTTCTCTTAATTACTATGTCTCTCTTAACCTTTCATTACTTATTCGATCAAACCACCTCACACCAACACAATTTTACCTAAAGCCATGTATGATACTACTGGGACGACTATATCCTCAACCAAACTCATTTTTGCCCTTCTAGAAAATAATCATCTCTCTTTTCACACTTCTTTAGCGCTCCCAGAACCTTCGTACCCTTCCCCACCTCATGACTCACTTGCACATTCCATGATTCCATTCGCTGCCATGTCCACTTCCAGGTATCTAAAACACTTCCTCCATGTTTCCTCTTTTCAAACTCGCACCTACAACTAACTACACACACACACACACACACACACACATATATATATATACATATATATATATATATATATATATATATATATATATATATATATATATATATATATATATATATATATATATATATATATATATATATATATATATATATATATATATATATATATATATATATATATATATATATATATATATATGACTGACTAGTGACAAACAATATCTGAGATGTATGTACATAACGTATGGACTGCTAATAATAGTACGAACGAGTCAATCAATGTACTACATACCTTCAAACTACCTACACATATACCAGCGCGCGTTTCCTACCAACCAAAATGGAGCACTGGACAATGGTTTCCACACGTCCGTCTTTGGAACTGTCCATACACTCCACTCTAGACTTCCATATCACTCGTAGTCTTGCCTTGCCTCTTTATATCTCTTAATCGCTCCTACAGACTCTGTTGGTGATTTTCATCTTGTCCATCAGCTTCAAACGTCAATACCACCCCAGCATTCTATATTTACTGATGTTTAATATTTCCTGCCTCTCAGGCAAACATCATAATTTCCGACTCCGTCCGCCCGCTTCACACGATATCCAAATGTTAACTAAAGCGTCGTCTGTGCTTGTGCTTTCCGAACATTCCATCGGTTCATACCGGTCTTCCCTCCAGGCTTTAATACGCCTTTTTTTTTTTTCTTTTTTACCCTCAGCCACACTGGTAGGTTCACTTTCTTTTCCTACACAACTCTCCTCGCGACACTACCAAGTTGCCAACTTTTCAAAAATTCCCAGGTTTAATGGCGTCCATTTCTTTATATTCACTCAAATGTTACCTAAACGTCAAGACTGAATCCTTTCATAGCTCGTTTTTTTTTTTATGCTCGTAGCCACGATTCCTTCGAAAGATAGTCAGTGTTGTTTACTTTCAAAATCCTACTCTTACACTCCATAAGAGTATTCTATTAACCAGTTTAGGCGTCGTATATGCAGTGAGAGCGTGTATGGTCTTAGACTGATCTTAAACATCTACAGAAGGTTTTCTTAGCTTTCGTTTAACTCGACGCTGACCGCCTTATAATCACCCTGGCAGGCAGTCGACAAGCCTGAAGTCTAATCAACTATGCAAATATCCCACTAGCTAAGAGCCTCGTTTCATCGGACTAAAATACATTTAATGGTGTTGATAAATTACTGTGTAGAAAAACAGAATTTTGTTGGTTCTGAAGTAAAACTTCGTTCATGAAGTACATTTATCTCTGAATACTGATAAATTTCATGAACCACACTTTTTTAATCTGAAATGTAAAAATCTTTTAAATAATGAAAGCTAAACACTTTTAATCATCCTGGTTACAGGACTGTTTATGTGTTAACGCATTACCCTATGATCCAAACAACAAACGAATAGCTGAATTTTTTCAAGTCATGCAAGGCATCGGAAAGTACGGAGAGGTAGACGGGGCCCTACAACGTATTCTACGTGTACATGAAAATTACTTGAGAAATGAATTATGATGAATCTAAATCTGAAAACTTACACGTTCCTAGTGTATATAAGTCTCAGCATCCTAGCCATGTCTGTCATAACAAGTTCCTAGTACATTTTAACAAGTTCCTAGTACATAAGCATTGTATCTTAGCCAAGGTAAAGCATACAAGTTCGTGCGTGTAGCCCGAGTGAAAAGTTACAAGTTGCTAGTGTGGAGGGTTGTTACTCCTCCTCACCTAGTACAGTAGTAAAATGAAAGCAAGGTCATCAAACTGTATCCAAGTACCAGGCAGCGACAGTGTGGGTACAGGCACCCTCGGGAACAGTGAAAACCAACCGGTTTGGAACCAGAAAAAGGAGAACAAGAAAAACAATAAAAGGCCTAGAAAGCAGGGGTAAATTCACCAGAACAGCCGGATACTAGAAGTAAGGTAAGACAGAGCAGAATCCGCCTTGGTCACCATCGTATAAAACTTAACCAGCAACAGGCCTTAGAGAATCATCAGACCCAAAATGAAATAGGTATCAGCTAGTGTAAAATGCTCAACGAACACACGACTTACATCATAGAACTCAAAATTCAGTGGGCCTCAACCACTGAATTAGACTCACATAGCTGTAGGCCTTGGAAGATTAGATGGCAAAATATAATCAGCCTCAGGTAGTATAAAAGGCTCACTTTACATCAGGCCTCCGGGAATTATAAGACTTATCTGACAGCACACCTCGGAGTATTCATTATAAGACATGGCAGAAGGATTTGGGCATTATGAGAACCACATGGCACCAACAACTTGGGGCGTTATACTAACAAGCAAAAGACGTCGGGGAATTATAAGACTCATGGTAGCAGGCTTTGGGGCATTATTATACATGAAAGCAACCCTGGGGGCTTTATAAGGCACTTGACAACAGGCCTTGGGGTATTATAAGACTTAACTGACACCAGGCTTTGGGGCAAACATAAGAATCACTTTCTAGCACACCTTGGGGAAGCAAAAGACACACCTAGCAGCAAGCCTTGGGTCACCATAAAACTTACCCAACACCAGGCCTTGGGCCATTATGACACCTGAGAGCAGACCTTGGGGCTCTATAAGAAACACATGGCAATAGGATTGAGCCATTATGAGACACCTGGCAGCATGCCTTGATGAACTATAAGACTTACATGCCTGCTGGCCTTAGGGCAGTAGGTCTTGGGGTACTATAAAATTTGCTTGGCAACAAGCCTTAGGCAGTATAAGACACATCTACCAGGGCATTGGTAATATAAGACTGCTCGCAGGCCTTGGGTATCATAAGACACCTGGGTACTGGCTCTGGGGTCATTAATAAGACTCAACTAACGGTAGACCTTGGGGGCTTAATAAAAATTCGCCTGGTAAAAGGCCTTGAGTAATAGAATACACATCTAGCAGTCCTTGGGCATTGTAAGACTCATCCAAGAGCTGGCCTTGGGGTAATGTAAGACACCTGGCACTAGCACCCACGTCAGTATTATATCCATAGATTCGACCGTCACAGAATTCAGTCTCCTTTCTCTTTTCAAGGTCAACTTTCTCCCTCGCTGAGCTTGCCGAAGGGGAGCTCGATAAGAGTAACAACCATTTCGCTGCTGACTCTGGCGATGACAACGGTCTATTGGAAGCCGCTGGCAACGACAGCGGACACTGGGACCGCCACCAACAGAAAATGTCTTGGTTTATGTTGTCTTGCGATTTTCGACTTTCAAGATGCTGTCGGTGCGGTAGTTATAGTAATACATGTTATTTAATATATGATGATATACCAATTTTTTCATATGACAATAAGAGAAAAAAATGAATATCCTGTGTGATAAATCACTACAATCAGAGATTCAGTGTCAGTAGTTACTTTAGTTTACCTCACACACACTTTCGTTTTCTTTCCCGAGAGTAAGAATAAAACTACGACTTTGGCAAGGCTCTGATAGGCCGTGTGGCTCTGTTTATGCCCAGTGGTCGTACCGTCGTCCTCAAGGGGCGTACCGTTGTGTTCAATGGTTGTGCCGTCGTGCTCAAATGGAGAATACAGGAAATGGCACGACCCTTGGGTTTGGTGGCCTGGTCTTTTCACCTTATATGTCAGGTTCAATTTAAAGACCAACCCATCGTATGTGTTACATATGAGTTACAGATGTATGGTTCAAGCACTAACCTGACATCACTTCCACAGATGTATATAGGTTTAAGCACTAACCAGACATCACTTCCACAGATGTATGGTTCAAGCACTAACCTGACATCACTTCCACAGATGTATATAGGTTCAAGCACTAACCAGACATCACTTCCACAGATGTATGGTTCAAGCACTAACCTGACATCACTTCCACAGATGTAGGGCTCAAACACTATCCAGTAATCACTTCCACAGATGTATGGTTCAAGCACTAACCTGATATCACTTCCAGAGATGTATGATTCAAACACTAACCAGACATCACTTCAACAGATGTATGGCTCAAGCACTAACCTGATATCACTTCCACAGATGTATGGGCCAAGCACTAACCTGACATCACTTCCACATATGTAGGGCTCAAACACTATCCAGTAATCACTTCCACAGATGTATGGTTCAAGCACTAACCTAATATCACTTCCAGAGATGTATGATTCAAACACTAACCAGACATCAATTCCACAGATGTATGGTTCAAGCACTAACCTGACATCACTTCCACAGATGTATGGTTCAAGTACTAACCTGATCACTACCACAGATGTATGGTTCAAGCACTAACCTGACCACTTTCACAGATGTATGGTTCAAACACTAACCTGATATCACTTCCACAGACGTATGGTATTAGCACTAACCTGACATCACTTCCAGAGATGTATGATTCAAACACTAACCAGACATCACTTCCACAGATGTATGGTTCAAGCACTAACCTGACCACTTCCACAGATGTATGGTTCAAACACTAACTTGACATATCTAGCATCACACAAACTAGAAACAGTCCCAGCTAGAAACGCGAGGCAAAGCTGAGAGTGACTAGGTATGTCTCCCCTCGTCTGTCTGGCTGTGAATCTGTCATGTTTATTCCCGCAGAATTTGATGACAGAAGTTTTAAGTTACAGACCTTTAATCTTATTTCAGTTCTGTGACAGCATTAACACATGACATTATGTTCATTTACCAGGAACTCACACTGATTGAAATGATATTAGTATTTCACAAGCTAATAACTGATATTCTTGATGCAATGACCCGTGTTATCAAATCCCAAACACGTCATATGATCCCTCATAAGCTTCCCTTGCTTCAGTTAGCTAATGCCTAGTAATGTTGTAGGTGTGCGGTTACATCATCCTTTAAACAATTGAGTACGGATATGCTCACCCGTGTAACGTATTACCTCTAACTCCACCTGATCATTCTGATGCCACGTCTAAATATTCTATACTCATGTATCGTAGTCGAGTCGATAGCCAGTCCTGCCAGATGAAATGATAAACTACAAATTGTCCATCTCTTTGGTAAACTACGTAATTGCGTTTTACAGGTTGGTTGGTTGGGCTTTAGGGTTATACACTGTCAAGGCCTACACGCACTAACCGAAAGTTCTTTCAAACTTCAAATGTTAAGGATAGTTCTTAAACCACACTCGCTATCATCATGTATTTGGTCCATGTGATATAGCTCAGGGTAGCCTATTCATGCCGTAACTTCAGTTCCTAAATATTAGAGAAAAAAAAACAAGACTTAAATCTCTTGAACTTCGACAAGAGACCTTTATCATATATATATATATATATATATATATATATATATATATATATATATATATATATATATATGAAATAAGTGTACAGATATATTGTAATGCCGTACGTGCCTTTTGGTCGATCTAACCAAAAGGCAGCAGCTGTAACTGTTACGAAGACAAGGGAAAACCAATGGATTTTCAGTGAAAAAGAAAAAAAAATCCTCTCCCCAATATACAGTCCTTGTAAGGTGAAGTCCTTGTAAACTGAGAACGGGCCTCTTAACGTATCATAACTGAAGTCCTCCAAACAGGAAACAGTGCACTGAGTGCTGTGTTAGGGGCTGGCTTTGTCTGTTGTCCCCTAAATCGATTCGATTCCAAGACCTAGAACTAATGTATATAACTCTAGTCCAGCCTTTCCTCACGGTAGGGAACAGAGGGTGTTCTCTTCGGCCAGTCGTTGTCGACCAGTGACCTGACTCGTAATAATTATACCATTTTGATGCAAGACATGGCAAGATACTAGTCCTACCGAGAGACACAACTGCTCACAACAGCCAGGACTGAACGGATGACGTGTGCGCCAGATCATGACGGTGATGGTGACGTACGGGTTCCTCTTATTAAATCTCTTAGGTGACTACAAATATTGCGCAAACCTTAACAGGTAAAGTTCAAGGAGTAAACTTTAAGCGATAACAATTATCAAACTCTACGCAAGAGAATTCCTTTCGCATTTGATACACAAACCAATCGTAAGATACTGATATAATTCCCAAATTTCGATTATAGTATCATAACTCTAACATAGTGAAGCTGCAGTTCTTTACAGGAAAAAATCACGAATAATAAGTGGCAAACAACTGGGCCATGAGGAATTAGTTTTTTTTTATCTAAATAACAAGTACTTGTTATCATATACAAAACCATACGAATTAGCGATACATGCACAAAAATTATAATGATACTAAGCGAGGAACCAGAGCGGCAGCAAATTCTTTAAGGCGCACCAGTGAGTGACAGCTTCATTAGGCCAATATTGTCTTGTGGTGAGGCACGCGACCGCCTCCCTCCCACTCCCGACACTCATCGCTGTAGCTCCCGCCCAGATCACAATATAATCTGTTCTCGGAAAGCTACTCCCCATCTCCAGCCCCCTCACCTCAAGAAGACTCGAGCTATTAAGGATTCTATATCTTGTAGCCGACTGTTGTGAAATTATAGACGAGATGGAAACTGAGAGAGAAGGGTCAACCAGGTTATGGACACGAGTTTACGTAGATGATAGAGTATGCTGTTGTGTGGGTAACTGAAACGAGGTATAGAGATGATGGTGAAAGGTGAAAGATGGGAATGGATGTTGTTGAAGTTACATGCATGAGTTATAAAAGTTACTGAAAATGATAGAAACAAGTGAAAATAAAGGCTGCTCTAAAGATACGATGAGTACATACCGTAAAAGACGATGAGGAAAAGGTGTATGTGTGGCGTGGGAAAGGCTGCGAAAAAAAAAAAATCTGCCTAGAGTAATACAATCAAGCCTTATATCTTACGTAGTATAGAATGCTCGCTAACTGGCCTTACTCTTAACCCAAGTGACATTTAGTGAACGTCATCGGCTTTTTCTATCTTCTCATACCTCTACATACCCTGAGTCAGAATTCAGTTTATTTAATGAACTATGACTTCCCGTTTATGTATTCTAGACGTTTATGACTAGTTCTCGCAAAATCACGGGTGATTATCCAATCAAACTTGTTGAACAAAGTTTACGTCCAGTACGACTACAGGGGAGGGCTCGCGCGGCATCGTGAAGGTTGGTCACGGGTCTCCTGGCTGGCGCACGATCAGTGTCAATAACGATGGTCAACAAGCAGGCAGCACATGCCGTGCTGGTAGAGCGGCGGGTGTTGATGGCCGTGACCATGTTTCTCGCCGTCGGACTCCTCTTGTGGATAGTAGCAATATCTACAGATTACTGGGGGATTGTGGATGGCGGAAAAGGCATATACGTAACAAAAGCAAAACGCTACTTCTTGCGGTCTCACTCTGGTATTTGGAAAAGCTGTCGCACTGCTTACGTGAACAAATCACAGGCAATTGTTGTTGGTAAGTACATCAATTCAGTTGATTAATGCCTAGTCTATAAAATATTTGATTGAAAAGAACATCGCACCTAATTCACCCTAATCACGTTAACAACCTGTAGTCTCACTTATCACATTGCTTTGTGTAAATGACAGGGAAAACTTTACTGTTGCATGAATTATTTTGCATGTCATTCACGTAAGTTTAATTACTGAATGTGGTTTTAAAAAGATTGCATAACCCTTTCCCCAGAACATAGATACGTATTAATTGCACACACACACACACACACACACACACACACACACACACACATATATATATATATATATATATATATATATATATATATATATATATATATATACACAAAACCCCTTTCATAGGGTTCCTGCAACTTCGAGTCTGCGCTGCCGTCAGAAGAGAAATGAGGGATTCCTTTGAAGCGAGAAGTTCCTCAACCAGGCAATTTACTTTCGTTAACTGATGTTGATAACACCTCGCGGTCTAGTGTGTGTGTGTGTGTGTGAGTATATATATATATATATATATATATATATATATATATATATATATATATATATATATATATATATATATACGAAAGTAGGACAAACATCGGGTGTCCCTCACATAGAGCCGTTAACTATCCTGAACTGAACCGAACCACAAGATATAAGGTGTTTTAGGGAGCCTGTGTCGTGGAGTAGTTCTCAGGAATGACTTTCATATCCTTTGAGATATTTATTTTTCAACAATATATTGAGACAGTCCACAGGAGGAGAGAAAAATGTGAACGACGTTTTTCGTGGATATAATTATTTCTTTTTGATGAATTATTTATATAATGAAAGAGGTTTTATCTTTAATCACTGATTAATATCATGAATTTTTAACGTATGTTTTTGAAAGTCCATCTTGCGCGACAACTATTTTATTCAAGATTTTTTTAAAAGTATTCGCGGTGTTCGACAAAAAAGAATTCAAATTTCAGCGGCTGTTTGCTGAAAGTTTCACGGCATAAATGGATAAATATATGAGTGAAATATATATATCAAAAAAAGACTAATTTTCTATATGCTTGTGTAAGCAAAATGAAAAGCAAAGATATCTAATTGCAGGGAAACTCCATAATGATAACGAGAAGTTCGCGTGTAGGTATGTCACGCTCAAGTTAATGGTGTAAAACAAGTAAAAGGTAGAGAAGTTGGTGGTGCTGGCAGGGTGAGGAGTGTGGCCGGCCTGCCTCGCTATATTATGAGGCAGATAGGATAACTGGCCACCCTCTTACCGCTTTATCTAACCTGCGCCCAGACCCTCTACTTTATCTCACGTATCTTCGGCTCTCACATACACTAGCCCTTTACTCGCATACACACAGTACCTAGCCTAGTACTCGCACACACTTATTGTTCTACCTTTGAAAATTTATAAATACCCACATTCCCGAGCTTCGTTTATTTATATACATATTTCTAGATTTTTTGAGTCCTCTCGTGAGGAGTAGTCAGCTGCAAGTAGGAAATAAGATCCCTCCCTCTCCTCCTGGACCTAAAACGAGGGTCTTAGAGCAAGCCAGGCGGGCGGGCTTACAACAAACACGGTACGCGCGCGCAAGAAAAAAAAAAAAAAAAAAAAAGAAAAGAAAAGAAAAAAGAAAAAACTCAAGCCCTTCAGCTCCAACTGTCTTCTGTCTTTCCTTCTTACCTTCCCTAAGTATCCTCTACTTTTCCCTTCTTAACCCTCCGATAAAAATGAATTATAACTTCCTAGCCTGGGGTGTGGGGTGCGCGGTGAGGCCACTAGCGGAGCCACCTCTCATTAACTTCAGCTGAAGCAGTGGTAAGGTAAACACTTGCTGGCTGTTTTAAAAATTTAGACAAAAATATCTTTTTGCTGTTTTCTGGCACCCTTATTGACTCCAAGTTAAACTAGATCTTATGCAAAGTAAACGAAATGACAACTAGATGATTAATTAAAACTGTATGGCACTTAACACCATTAACTCGATAGAAACATGACGGTCCACTTGCTGTCATGAATCGCTTGATTTGTTATACTATCAAAATCGTTTTCGGTCTATGAACATAGCCAGTGGCTGGCAGAGGACGTTTATATGGGATTATTAAATAAAATAGACTAACGCGTTGCAGCGGTTACCGTTCCTGACCATGATGTGTTCATGGGTCGCCCACGGTGGAACGCAATGTTCGATTCCTGGTTGCGGCAGTCGGTCCACAGTCAACCCAGCTGTTCATCCACCCCTTGGAGTTGGTCAATGAAATGGGTACCTGGGCTAGGATATATATATATATATATATATATATATATATATATATATATATATATATATATATATATATATATATATATATATTCTTTCTTTCGTACTATTCGCCATCTCCCGCATAAGCGAGGTTGCGTTAAGAACAGAGGACTGGACCTTTGAGGGAATATCCTCACCTGGCCCCCTTCTCTGTCCCTTCTTTTGGAGAATTAAAAAAAAAACCGAGAGGGGAGGATTTCCAGCCCCCCCCGCTCCCTTCCCTTTTAGTCGCCTTCTACGACACGCAGGGAATACGTGGGAAGCATTCTTTCTCCCCTATCCCCAGGGATAATATATATATATATATATATATATATATATATATATATATATATATATATATATATATATATATAGAGAGAGAGAGAGAGAGAGAGAGAGAGAGAGAGAGAGAGAGAGAGAGAGACTTGATTAGGGCCTCAGTGGCCCGTGCCGTCTCAACTAACATAGACCAAACCTTCCCTTGTCTTGTGATCTCTCGCGAGGGAAGGGTTTCCCTATACACATAGCCCAGTGTGTTGTAGTGACCAAGATTTAGAACATGACAGAGTTTGACCAGTTACAACCCCGTCAGCCAAGTCCAAAGAATCACCACAAATTGGACCATTTTTTTTTATCGGTTCAAGTTCACCTCATTATTAAAATGTACTATAAATTAACGAGTTCCAGTCACATCAACACTGAAGACGAGTACACAGGTGAGCTGTGAGGGGGGAAAAGTGTCGCGGGTAACATGAGCGAATGAGGGGGGTAAGGAGGGGAAGGCCTGACAGGCTCACGTGAGTACCATCACCTGGTCGGCCTTCTCCGTTGACAGGAGATAACTAGCCACCCGTAATGTTGATACTTTAGCGTCTTTTACGGTCGGCAAATTTCCGGCATATTCTGGCAGCGCTGTTCTGTGCTAAAGTGCTTAAATCTTCTTTGAAAGGAGTCAAAGATCTCTCCCTTATAAGAACCGACAACGGACTGCACTTGTTAAACTAAAGAATTAAGTGTTCATACTTCACATAAAATAATCTTAGCGTATATATGAAGTAATGAATAAATAAAGTTAACTGATTAAACACATATTGCAGCCAACTGACCATTTTAATGAGTATCATTATCATTACAAAAAATTAAGTAGTTTCAAAGGTAAACAAAATTAAGTAGTTTCAAAGGTAATTAACCATGATCATTCTTGCAGTTTATCCTTCTTTCGTTCGCAATATATCTGACTATAAGTTATGCTTCCTAGTAAATCGATTATTCCCAATTTAAAAAAGAAAATGATCAAAAATGACTGTCATATCGATTACAAACCTCCAAAGTCGTAAACAAATACTCCTCTCACTCTTTCAATGGTAAGTATTTGGCAGCCACCGACTAGGGAGGTATATTACCAGTACTCCCCGCCTGGATATTGGAAGGGTTAATGGCGGTTGCGTGGCTGTCAAACTTCAATCCCTTAGCTCAAGTACCTGTCTTTTCTGTTTACCTCACCCACAAATGGGCTGCTGGCATTCAGTCCACAAACAAAAAATTCTCTCCTCACGCACAACGCTCGAGAACATGTAATTCACACGACCCGTTCCTCATGACTAGATTTTACTATTTAAGTAAATAAAACCTCTATCGACGTAGATCCATCCTTGTTTGCTATCCTCATCTATTAGCTCAACTTTCTTATTTCACCTTAATTCTCTTACTCTTTCCTCACTGGTCCTTTCCATGTTGTACCCAACCATTTCAACACACCTTCTCAGGCAGACTGCGCTTTCTATCACACCTCACTTTGACACTGTCATTTCTTATACAGTCATTTCATCTTACAGTACCTATCTCCCTCATGAATTCATTTTCAACATATCCACTATCTTCCTTTCCAAATTCATTCAAGGTTTAAGACTCTCATTTGAACAACATCGTCGGGAATATTGTACCCTCAAACACCCATCTCTGTCGGCCGTACAAACAGTAACCTCATCTTGCCCCAAGAACACAGATACATCCTCAACACCCCGACAGATCAAAGAGCCATGGTGACTTTACATCCTTAACGCCTTCCTTGGGAATAACTCACTTTCTTACCTTCCCTTCCTTCCTTCCTGCACCCACTAACTACATATAGTAGCTTTCCTCGCATGTCATCGCAGCACTCTCCACACGGCATCTCTATCAACCCTATGTTTTTTTTTTCCAGATCCATAAATGCCACATGCAAATCCCTTTCTTTCTCTAGGTATTTCTCAGACAAATTCGTCAAAGATAACATCAGGACCACACATCCTCTTCCAATTCTGAAGCCACATTATTCCTCGCCTATCTGTTACTCTGTGCTTACCTGGTTGCTAGCACCATCTTGACCACCATTCTCCCATACATACTTACCAGGTATTTTCATCAGACTTATGTCTCTGTAGCTACAAGAATTATTGTGTCCCCTTACCCATTACAAGCGCACTATATATATATATATATATATATATATATATATATATATATATATATATATATATATATATATATATATATATATATATATATATATATATATATATATTCCTATGAGTCCACTGGGAAAATGAAACACGACAAGTTCCCAAGTGCACTTTCGTGTAATAAGAGAGAAATATAAGTCAGTTGATATACACACAAACCCAGGTATCTTTACAGCTTCAAGGCAGCGCTTCATACAGGAGCAGGTTAATGAACGCATTGGAGTCATAAGATTTTTGACGAAAATTTTACCCCTCTTCCTCGAACGTGGTGTCCAATATCACCTATATAAGCATTCATACAATTTGTCAGTGGTAAAGTGACGAGCCATTTGAAAAATTACCACTGGAATCCGTTACATGGGTGATCTTCGCGACTGCCTGTCGCTCCCTGACGTCAGTGGGAGTAACAGTGGTCGTCTTTAAACTTGTCAGCATTGGTCAGAATCTGCCGGCGGGAGGCATGTCTACGTACACCTTTGTTGCTGAATACGTAGACATGTATTTGATGACGTGAATTGCCTCTCAAATTTGCCCGAAGGTAAGGAAGTAACCTATATAAACCCAACGGCAGAAACCAGTTCTTTTCTCATGAGTTTATAAGTTCTCGAAGTCTATTTTCTCTCCTGTGCCAGGGCCCGAGGGGAGGTTAAGGCAGCGCGGGTAAAACCAGGTTAAACTAGCTGCTGGCGGCCGGCAGTCTACCCCGAGCCAGTGAGCCACCTACCCTGTCAACTCCTGAATTTTGGCTCATGTTTCTGATGTCCTATTTTGAATTTTTGTTATCATTTTTCTCTTGTAATTTCATTTTCTTTTAGCAGAAAACAGACATTGCTGACAAGTAGCTTCCACGAGAGCGTTTACTAATAACTCACAACCTTTTTCTCTTGAAGTATGTTAGCATGACTGATCGGTTCTCTTTCCCTTACTGACTAGTTTTTAGGTATTTTTGACTATTTTTTTTTCAAGTGAAAACCATGGGGTTATGTATAGACCTAAGTACTCTGTGAATGTACTTCAAAATTATAAAAAAAAAAAGGAAGATAACAATTACATGACTGACTCCCAAAATATCAGACTGTCTTGAGCACGACGGAGCGACCCTTGGTAAGATGGTATGGCCTTTGTTCATAGTCGTATGAATAATTTTCAACTGGAGTCCGGTTCCTGGATAAGGGACAGTTGACGGATGGTGCCTTCCATCATTTATGTATCTAATGTTACCATCATAACAACTGTCGCAACCTAAAGACTCGAATTTCTGCCACTGTTTGGAAACATGGTGGTGCGTATTTGGCACGGCTCTCATTACATAAGCTGTACTTTAGCAGGAATGTTCGTGCTGGTCCCCTTCTTTTGCCCTGTAGTCCAATAGTCAAGGTATAGTAATGTGAGAAATGCAGTAGACTAAGTGGGTTTACCCGTGAGCCTGCCAGCTAGCCACATGGGTTACATTCTTGCCGGCCAGCAGCCCCAGTGGTAGTGGAGGTGGTACCAGAACTATTCTAAAACATCGTGTGGCTTGAGATCAGTCACTGTATGGTTACAAATCACATGCCAGGCACCCTAAGACAAACTCATGTGCGTAAATTATGGTTATTACGTTGAAGTGACAAAAATACATCTATTTCAAGAAATAGTCGTCTCACCATATAACGTGAAGAAAAAAAAAATCACTAAGATCCAAATCAGACACATCCAGCATCAGCAAAATCATCGATGCTAACCACTTCCACGTCGAATTTCTGTCTTAGTGATACATAAAGATCATCTGACGCATTTCTGGAGAATAGTGTTTCGGAACAGATTGATCCACTGGAAATATAGGCAAAGAGCTCCTCTCGTGAGTTGCAAAACGTATGATAATTTGGAGGCTCTTGCGTTCCATTGTATCAAGCCTCTAAGAAATGACCCACTACAACTTTAGCGACGGATACAACATTAAAATGCAGCGCAAAATATGTCTCCATGTGTTATTATTGTATAGATGAATTGAGCAATGCTTAACAGAATAAGTAGAAACGGGTATAACTTAAGAAGCTTTCCATGATTCTGAGAGCAGAGGCATGACCCCTCCTACTGCAACAGGTGAGGTTATAAAAGGACGGGGTCTTTCCAGATCAGGCAAGCCAACCTTTATCTTGAATGTGTCATCTACACATTTCTTTAAGCTATGGAAGGATGCGAAATCAAAATAGTCTTCATTCTAACACGTACAAAAAAAAAAGAAAATGTCACAAGTTTACTGATATGAGAAATCTGTACACTCCGGCAATCGAGAAGTGGCATGAGCAGGATGGTCTACGCTGAGGTTTGGTTTTCTCACTAACATGATGGACCACCT
This sequence comes from Panulirus ornatus, assembly GCF_036320965.1. Lineage (NCBI taxonomy): Eukaryota > Metazoa > Arthropoda > Malacostraca > Decapoda > Palinuridae > Panulirus > Panulirus ornatus. The sequence continues at coordinate 57,234,411 of NC_092235.1, read as the reverse complement.
TCCTACCAAGTGTCCTAGACCCCAAATGCTCCGAACCTCTGTTGAAGAATCTGTCTATTACTTTGGTTATCTCAAAAGAAGCAGTTGCCAGATGCAGCAAGGAGAACAAGGAATGCCTCATGAAGACGACACAGGAGAGTAAGTGAAAAACAAGATTTAGAAAAATATATAAGATTTCTGTGAAGCATGAAGGATAATAGTAGGATGATCAAAGAGCCATCGATGGTAACAAGGAAAATGTCATTTTTACACCACACTTAAACTTCTTTTTTAGTAATAAAAGAATGAAATAAACATCCATCAGTTCGCCATTAAGGGTTGCCAAGAGTGAACAATGATTGTACTGCACCTTCCGGGTTCTGTGACATTATTCGAAAATGTACTTTTTTCTGAGTGACGCATTCGGCTTTGATATATTACCTTGGCTAGAGGGACCTCCCCAGTCTAATCATGGCTAAAAGAAGTCAGCTCACTTGCATTATGCTGCGTTCAGAGGGAAACCATCCAATTCTAAGCATTAAGTCCGGTTTTCTATTTTATATAGCTAATGAAAACGAGGCCACACACATATCAACGTCGCGTCGCTCTGAGTGACGGTAATCGTCTCGTACGTGCACCCAGTGTCAGCAAATTATAACTCTAAGTAGTGAAAGCAGTTTACCTAATAATATCAGCAGTTTCGTGAACAGCGTTGGTGATTTGTCTGACGACTTTATCCTACCTCTTCACGACCTGTGGCAGCGTCAGTCACTAAGAACAATTCTCAATATGTCGGAGATGAACAATTTTCACTTCAGACGACAGAAAGCGGTGAATACACTAGCAGCATCAAAGGAATGAAGCCTAAAATTTTTTTTGAGATCAACTGAAGATTGCTGCCAACCAACGTTTTTCTAGTCTAAGTTAGGTTAGGTTAGATTAGAGTACTAACCTAACCCAAATCCAACCTAACCTATCCTAGCCTAGCCTTAAAAAAATGTTAAGGGGGAGGGAGTGATGTTTTCTGGTGATTCGGCTCTTCGTTAGGGGACAGCACGATCTGTACGTGTGGTTGTTGAAGAGGACGAGCTCGGCGTTTTATATTGGTCCTATTTCTTTTTTTTAATGATAATTAATTTTTGATATACATGAGGACCGCTAGTCCTCAACCACTGAATTTGGTTGTGGGCTTCTAACAAAAAAAGAAAAAAGAGAAGCATTTCCTGTGGACGCAGCAGAGGCTGCGATTGTGGATGAGACCAGTACGAGCTACTGTGGTCTGCCCAGGTGCTTGTGGTCTCCCAGATGACTATCTCTTGGCACCAGCCGGGCCTGTGTGCGCTCAGCCTCGGGACGCATCGAGCAGTAACGTTCGCCAACCAGTGAATCACCCTCGTCTTCTCCTCGGCCTAATAAGTACTGTCAAAGTACCAAATACTTTCAAAAATGTCTTCCCGTCTGCGTAAAATAAATAATCAAACATTACCTTCTTGTGTGGGTAGTAAACATAGCTGGACACTGTCTTTTTCTTTCTTCTATGCGTAGGAGACAGCTGAAAATTTCTATGCGACATACGATGTAAACAGCCGAAAACTGTCTTCCATTCTGCGTAGTGAAAGCAGCCAAATATTGTCTTTCTTCGTGGAAGATACAACCGAATACTCTTTCTTTTACTGTAGACGTGGTAAACGCGACATACTTTTCCATCCTTTACCGCACAGCAAAGCCGCGCATGGTAAAGCCAACCCAGGATATATTCCCTTCGGCTGGCAGGCCGGTATCTGTTAAGGATGGGCCAGGAATGAAAACAATGTCCCGAGAGTGGCAGTGTTGACCGGCTGGCCTGGCACCTCACCCCGGAAGTTTAGAGCCATTTCGTCCTACTGGCTGAACAATAATTGCTGAACAACTTTCAACAAGGGAGATCTCGTATACTTGGGTCCCATCAGTCTTTGTCACTCTTACTTTCTAAAAGACCATTTTCTAAAAACTTAAAAATGTTCCCACTTCCAACACCTACCTCTCTGACACAGTATTCTTTTAAACGTTAGATATTCATTCATATTTGTTCATGAAAAGAAAATACATACTTTAATGCTGTTCATAAATGCAAGTCTCTTTAGTGAAACATCGCACAGTATTGTCATAAGTAGCGTACAAACATTTATTACTCTTTGTTCATATGAAAACTATCAAACGGGTTAATGTTTCCTTTACCAAAGATTCCGAAAATTTCCAGTCTTTTGATTACTTGTGCAGGTTTCCACATCATTTCATCAACAGATACATGAAACAGAGTTCATATGCGTATGTGGGCTGGAATGCAAGAGGCACTCTGTGGCTGCTGGGAACGATGCTTTGATAGGAGGAAAGTGTTGGGGCATTGATCTAGACTGTCCCCTTAGCCACAGTCAGGGCACACGAGGCACCGAGGGTTTCTACCACTCGCCTCCCATGTGTTACCAGTGTGCAGCTATCTAGAGCAGCGTTGCGGGCTTGACACACCTTAATACTATACGTCGCTTCTCTTAATCTGCTGTAGCTCTCCTGTGCGACGGGCCAACTGCGTCAGAGGAGTCTTTTGTCTCAGCGTGGACGAGAACTCCCGGCACGCGACACATCGAAGCGAAATAGGGTCTTAAGACCATTTTCTTGGTGGAGTCTTTGCGTGCTGCTTGATACACAGGGAGGCATTATTTTCTCTTAACGTTGCTTAACGCTCAATGCCTTCGAAATATCTTGCATGTGAACTTGGCTATGGCTCATCTCCATTGATACTTCATACGTTAATTTTTCCATCTTAAATGCCCACGATGTAAACTTCTGCCTACGTTTCTGTTGTTTAATTCTGCTTGTACAATGAAATGTTCTAAGGTCTTACGTACAATTCTTCACCAAGCCTGATATTTCAGGCAGGCAATAGCCTATGTCTTAAAAAAAAAGAGGACGTATGGACAGAACTGGCGGTCCGCAGTTCCTCCTCCTGACTGGAAAAGAGGTTAGTAATGAGAATCTTGAGAAAATCACTACCTTCCTTCTGTATAGGGAGAGTATTGACCTTCAGTGGAGCCAGTGAAAATATTTATGGCCAAATTTGATCTTTCTTTTTTTTCTCTCTCTTTTTGGCCGGGCAAAGCCATTCATCGCTGTGGTTTAGGTAGATCTTCATTGATGATGAGAGCGGTCACGCGTCATGTGATTTACTGTGGTTAATGGTGTGTGTGTGTGCGTGTGCGAGTGCATTCGAGTCGTGACATATGATTAGTTTATGAGGTTCATTTTACTGATGCTAGATTCTATTTGGGAGAGAGAGAGAGAGAGAGAGAGAGAGAGAGAGAGAGAGAGAGAGAGAGAGAGAGAGAGAGAGAGAGAGAGAGAGAGCATTTAACTGAGGCTTATTCTGTCTGGTCCTGAATTTTCTATGAGTCCATGAAAGACCTGACCTACCCAAACCTTTCCTTGTCTCTGAGTTGGACCATTTATCACGTGGTTTAATTTGGTTATATACGTTATAAGCGCCTTAATTCTTGAACACAATGGCATGATCTTTGACTACGTCGGTACGACCCTTGCGTACAACTGTGAGACCCTTGAGTATAACTGTACGACCCTGGATACGACGGTGCGACCCCTGGTTAGGATGGTGTGGCCCTGGATCTGGCTCTTTAAGGGACGGATCGAAGGCCAGGCCATCATACCCAAGGGTCGTACCGTCGTGTTCAAGGATCGTACCATCGCGTTCAAGGGTCGTTCCGTCGAACTCAATGGTCGTAACGTCGTGGTCATGAGGTAGCATGAGCTGGAAAGGTTTTGGTTAGCAGGAAGGGAATCATCAAGCAGACGGCAGATAAGTGTTGTTGCCGACTTGCTTAAGTTAGAGTGACATCTGGACGCAACTCGACCGCAGATTCCAATATCTGTTGTTCGAAGTTACACGGAATCTGTTTTACAAATGCACTTTTTTGAAACCACATGATTATACGCAATGCTAATGGTAAGAAACAACATGTCCTCATGTATATATATATATATATATATATATATATATATATATATATATATATATATATATATATATATATATATATATATATATTCCTATGAGTCCTTGGGGAAAATGAAACA
>NC_092235.1:57050307-57227807 GCF_036320965.1 Panulirus ornatus | reverse complement strand
CCCATGCTGGTCCGACCTAGGGCTGGCCCGTGGTGACTCATGGTCAGTAACGCTAACCACTACATCACGGAGGCTCGTGTGTGTGTGTGTGTGTGTGTGTGTGTGTGTGTGTGTGTGTGTGTGTGTGTGTGTGTGTGTGTGTGTGAAGGGAGGTAATGTTCTGGTTGTGATGGGGACACGACACAGGTACCTCATGAGAGGTGGAATAAAACGGGTGTTGGGTGGATAAAAGAAAGAGTTGGCCATTCAACCTGGACACCCCGGAACCAATGTTAAGTCAGGAGGTCACTGAGAAACACTGGTCAGCCAGCGGGTCACTGAGAAACACTGGTCAGCCAGGGGGTCACTGGGAAACACTGGTCAGCCAGGGGGTCACTGAGAAACACTGGTCAGCCAGGGGGTCACTGGGAAACACTGGTCAGCCAGGGGGTCACTGAGAAACACTGGTCAGCCAGCGGGTCACTGGGAAACACTGGTCAGCCAGGGGGTCACTGGGAAACACTGGTCAGCCAGGGGGTCACTGAGAAACACTGGTCAGCCAGCGGGTCACTGGGAAACACTGGTCAGCCAGGGGGTCACTGAGAAACACTGGTCAGCCAGCGGGTCACTGGGAAACACTGGTCAGCCAGCGTGTCACTGGGAAACACTGGTCAGCCAGGGGGTCACTGAGAAACACTGGTCAGCCAGCGGGTCACTGAGAAACACTGGTCAGCCAGCGGGTCACTGAGAACAGTAGTCAACAGGACACTGAGAATAAATGGCTAGTCAAAAGGACAATGAGAAACAGTGGTTAGTCAGTGGGACAATGATAACCATTGGTCAATTAGTAGGACATTGAGAAACAATGGTTGACAGGACATTGAGTGACATTTATCAACCAGTAAAACACTGAAAAAAAACTAATCATATACATAAAAATAAAGGATGAATCTGAAAATAATGACTCATGACTTTCATCTTCATTACGGAAAGAAAACCAAAAGAAAGATCAGAAATGAAACCCATTTCATAATGGGTTTAAAGTGACGAATTCCACAGAGACAGCAGGAGAAGTTATAAACCAAAATATATGGAAAGTTTCAACAGAAAACAGCTACGTCAGAGCACATATCATGTGTGAGGCAACAACACCATCTACAGTCCACACAGTGGGACTCCAAATTCGAAGGCCCGTCGCAAAACCCTTACAAACTCAACGCAATGATTGCGCTGCAAGTTGGTGGGATGGATCACCACGACCGCACGGGATCTGCACCGAAGACACGGAGAGAGAAGCCTCAGCTACAGTACTGCTGGGACAATGGAAGGGAATGGTCAGTTGACACAAAGTTAGGAAGAATGGAAGTGGGTTGGTCATCGATGGCCAATAAACAGGACACTAAAAACTTCAGTCATGAGAACAACGGCCAAAAGGAAGCAACAGTAAGTACTGAGTCAGTCAGTCCACGGGAAACCTACGAAGTACCGGCCGACGTCGACGGCGGGGGAGAAAACAGTTCTCGACTCTCGGCGAGCAATGGCTGGACAGGGACAGACAGACTGGTCGTCCAATCGAACACCTGGAATGGAGTAAATTATTAGATTTTCCTTTTGACCTTCAACCGTGGCAGGGCTGGAGCGCTCGCCTGCACCATGGCAGGCGTGCTGTCTATTCCAGGAACCTCACCAGAGTCCAGTATTATAGGTCGTTGTGATATACTGTTGACCAGTAGCTCTAGTCCCCCTACCGCAACGTTGAACGTGTGAAACTCCCTTCAGCACAACGCAACTACTCTAAGGTCACGATGGTATAACCCATGAGTGTGATGCGACCTTTGACCTTGCTCATATTCAAGATCAGGTCAAAGGTCACGTGGAAGCGTTCAGATAGAGTAGGCCGCGTTCACTTTATAGATCAGAGTAAGCCGTATTAACTTAACATGTGAAGGTGAGCCGTACTCACGTAGTACGTTAAATTGAGATGCGTACGTTTAACGAGGGTGAACTGCATTTACTTAACAAAGTGAGAGAAAACCGACCTCACTTAAGAAGTAAGAGTGAACCGCCTTCGCTTAACAAGTGAGAATGAACCGTGTTCGCTACACAAGTGAGGGGCAGGTGAACGGCGTTCACCTGCCCCTGGGGGGGTGAGGACAGGTGAGTGCAGGCGAGAGAAGTCCAAGCGGGTCAGCCGACACCTTATTGATTCCCAGGTGAGGCGCCCCCACCACCCTTGTCTCTCCCCTCCTCCCAACACACACACACACACACACACACACACACACACACACACACACACACACACACACACTCACTACATCTCACGCTATGTATTCCAGCACACGCTGTATGTATCACGCTCCCGGACGCTACATGATATAAACTCGCTGCGGAGAAAAGCGTATTATGGCCACCTCGCACTGCAGGCTAACACACGTCCACACGTGCAACAAGTGGTCCGCCACACCTTCACAACAACAGCTTATCTGTAGTGCGCTGGAAAGACCTGCACGCTACCTCACACTACCATTGTCACACGCCACCGTCGGTAGAACGCACGGTCCACGGAGGTGATCAATAACGAGCACATGAAGAACGCACGACAGTAACGATGCCATCAAGAAGTGGGACAGTCGCGTGTTACGGGGAAGTGTAACACTCACGCTACAGGGAGCGGGCGTAACGCTTTGTGTAGCAGTGAGGCACGATGAAAAAAGGACGCTGAGACAAAAGGTGATGGAAAGACCAAGATGGTAGAAGGTGACAGTAGGAGTGTGACGATGTGACGGAGATGTTTGACCATGAGACGCAAGGGCTGTAACACACTGCTGCCAGACAAGTAACAAGTGCTTTTACTATGACAGGTTTTACTTACGTAAAGTCTTTTTTTTTCTTTGATAATACTATTAACAACAACAAAAAGTCACCTTCGCATCAAAACTTCTCTGGGCTTACACTGCTGACTCAAAATGTTATCTTCCATTGTAAACAATAATCAAAGTTCAGTAGCATAACCTTGGTCATAGTAACTGTCAGAGGTGTTTCACCTGATTAAATATGGCTAATTACATAGTCTGCCTCTCCCACCCCTCTCCTGAGCACCGCCTGTGGTTTCTACGACAAATACATTACCTAGGTCTGTGTAATGGGTGCCAAGGATTCACCAGTACCTGTGAAGTGGGAGACACAGAAGTCTCCAGTACCCTACCTGGACCGCTAGAACCTTCCTTGTCGGATATTCAACCTTAATTCCAGGATACCACAAACGGTGACCTCGTGATGTTACACAGAGACATCAACTGAACCCCGTAGCTTTTTGATAAGGACGTAAATCAACAGTCCTTTGTTGCCTTATGATGGCAGTTTGCACTGCTAATTAGGAGTCAGATGTGAATGGCAGCATCATAACAAGATCATATGAAACAGACGTCACCACACATCTGACAATGTGACAGTGTCCACACACAGCTGCCTGCAGATGATCTGGTTTTGTGGCTACCACACAGGTGTATTTACATACTGAATGTCCAGTCTCTTAGCTGACTGGTGCACACGCAGCCACTGAAGCAACAGCCCCTCAGCTCGATGGGGTTTGCATATCCGTCGCGGCATTTAGATGAGCACATCAGCTGAGGCATCGCCCTCATGGCTTATCGAGATGAGCACATCAGCTGAGGCATCGCCTCATGGCTTATCGAGATGAGCACATCAGCTGAGGCATCGCCTTCATGGATTATCGAGATGAGCACATCAACTGAGGCATCGCCTTCATGGATTATCGAGATGAGCACATCAGCTGAGGCATCGCCTTCATGGCTTATCGAGATGAGCACATCAGCTGAGGCATCGCCCTCATGGCTTATCGAGATGAGCACATCAGCTGAGGCATCGCCCTCATGGCTTATCGAGATGAGCACATCAGCTGAGGCATCGCCTTCATGGTTTATCGAGATGAGCACATCAGCTGAGGCATCGCCTTCATGGATTATCGAGATGAGCACATCAGCTGAGGCATCACCTTCATGGTTTATCGAGAGGAGCACATCAGCTGAGACATCACCTTCATGGTAAATTTATCGAGATGAGCACGCCTGTTGAAGCATCAGCTCTTCATTTTACCGAAATGAACAGGGAAACACTATCCTTTTCAAGCCATCGGGATGCCCGCAACTACTGAAGAACCAGCTTACCAGCAAAGCAGGACAGACAACTTCGCTTGAGCGCCATCAGCTCAACAGCGTATGGCAACCAACGGATGCAGCATTGCAGGCTAAGCGTTCGTCAGGATGCATCATCCACCCTCTAGAACGCCAGTGTGTGTGTGTGTGTGTGTGTGTGTGTGTGTGTGCTCATCGCCGACCTAGTGCAGTATCAGCCCATCAATCAGCCTAGCTGATGTGACTCAAAACTGTGGGCATACTCGTTATAGTTTATCAAGGTTCGCACACCCATTGGATAACTGGTAATCTCTGCTTATCTAGGTAGGTTTCGGTCATCACATCTTTTGAAGATACTATCTGAAATGTCAGTATAGCCTTAAAAAACAGTCGGTACAGTTAAACATCAAAATGTAGGCAGAATGAGTTGCTACAGTTTACTGCAAAGAAGTAATGTTACGTGGTATGTACGAACATTTATAGCGCTACGTCCTGCATCTGAGAAGTAACAACTGGTCTGCCAAGCGAGTGCTGCGGTCATGGCCGGTGTAGTGGGAGGCACGAAGTGGCAACAGCTATTTTACTTATTTAACTACATCGTGGACACTTGACATTGTGGACTTTAAAGGGTAATGTCAATGACAATGTCACATGAGCCTCAGTAGACATTTAGCATATGTTAGGTAAGAAACGTGTGATGGTATCGTCTATGAGCTGATTTTGATCTTTGATGCTTGCTATCAGCGACTACTTGTGCTCATCCTCTGAATGGTAAAGGCAAAAGGATTACAGGGGGTTACATTTCCTGTGGGTAGATCATAATGATATAAACTGTGATGCCATGGGTTCATTATATGGCTCTACAATCTTATATTTGGTAAATTCATCCACGAGATGCAAAACTTGAGTAAAATATCAGATTTCCCAGTAAACTGTCGTTAACAATACGGCGTTGTGTCATCATTTGTAGGGTTTCTTGGGGCCTATCCCTAAAAGGTTCTATTTATTCAGAGTCCAAGTCAGTGGCTCAGTGTGTGTTCATATCTCTGGCCACAGACTTTATATTTCACATTGTTAGCACTGGATAAGGCCAAAGCGTCAATAGTATAGCCTATCAACGTTAAGCTAATATCGGATAGGCCAATGCCTATTAGCACAGGCACGTATTCTGTGTTACATAACTTCTAGTCTGGAACTTCTGTATGTGTTTACGAGCACAGGTTTTGGCCAAGTATTGCTGTGAGTAATTAGTTTCTTAGGTGGATAAGTATGTTATGGCGATGTCAAAGGGAATTACTTTATATGCCAGGGCAGCGGGAAATACGCTTGCTTCCATAATTTTGTACAACTGATGTACTCCAAATACTAACATGTAGTATGTAGGTGGGTGTTACTTGGACCCATTTAGAAAATGACAAATGTCCAGCATACACGATGAAATAACATAAATACTTACTAAATTAAACCTACATTAACTGGACAAGTTAAATATAGTACTGCATAGTCAACAAGAAAAAGACTTCATTCCCCTCTACAGGAATCCTGTGTTTTTCTTGAGTTATTGCCTTGTTATTATGTTAATACCTGTGTTTGGCCCACAGTGTTATGACGCTGGTCATTATATGAATGTGAACTGTGACCCAGAATGGAACACCTGTTCCTGATGTATCTGAATGATAGCTATCACATCAATTAGGTAAATTCTTAAGAAAGCAAATTGTATATAAGAATACATGAATTAGAACAGGAAAAATATACATTTTCTTTAGTTTACAGGAGAAAACGTAGACAGGAGTCGTAAATTTGTGACTGGTGCAGAACGAAACAAAGAGAAATTTATAAGAGAAGCGTGACAATGAGGAGTTAGTCATCTTGAATAATGGGTCGAGAAAAGTGAGGTGCGGCGTTGGGCTATGAAGCAACGGGAGGGGTTGGCCGCCCATCTGAAGCAGTGGGAAGGTGTGGGCACTCCACCTATAGTAGTGGGAGGGGTGGACCATCTACTTGTAGGGCGTTGGGAGCAAACGACTACGCTTCCGGAGCGAGGAAAGGAGAGGGATGGGGCTGGGGGAGGGTGTCGAACATGCTCCTGGGGTAGCGGCGTTAGTGGGTGAGGGTCGACCACGCTCCTGGAGCAGAAATAGAAACACCACTGGCCCCGCCCACTCACACTACAGTGTCAGCCGTGGCTCAACCGCGAAACACAATATACAAAGAACAGAAACTGATATGTCACCGTACTTCTTATATACTTCATTTTTCCATCTATTGGTTATATCGACGCTGAAACTGAAGACGAAACATAAAAGATATTCTGAAAAAAATCCCAGAAGACTGCTACCCTCTGTAAGTATAAGTAACTAGCTGATGTTTAATGTTTTTAAAAGTTTTTGTACTTGCCAATTAAATCATATGCTGACAAACCCTTCCTGTCCTTATTTATAGCCATGATTTATGAGTCCGTACGTGCAGCCAACATCATAATTACCTGGAACTGCATGGAAGTTCCACAAATCCAGTATGCTCGTTCGTGCGTCGGCGTCCCTCAACTTAAGCTCTCGTAATTAGGAAACTTTTTCCCCGAGTGTCTCCGGCAGATCAGACCTCGACATTGTCCGTATCGCACAGCAGACTTCCTCTCCCCTCCTTCCCGCACTGCTCACCTTGCCTCACCCCATCTCCCCCATACACACACGCACACACCACACACACGCGCGCGCGCGCACACACACACACACACACACACACACACACACACACACACACGCGCGCGCGCGCGCGAACGCGTCGGGTTGGAGTCACATATCTCTGTTCAGCAAACGAGACACTCTCTCTCTCTCTCTCTCTCTCTCTCTCTCTCTCTCTCTCTCTCTCTCTCTCTCTCTCTCTCTCTCTCTGTATTCAGGGTGATGCTGCAGCCAGGCAGCGACAGGTGATGCAAGAAGGAGTGAAATGTATCATAAATCAATTCGAAGGAAAGGGAATACCAGGATGATGTTAGGCAGATAAGAAGAATATCCTTTGGAAAGTACACAATTCAATTCATAGTCCAACGGCACAGTGCAACATAGAGACAAGAGCCATAATAATATTTCTGGTAGAGCTTCTGAGATAAACATAATACTGAAGTTGTACTAAATTATTCGCCCTGACCAGAGTCTGACTTCTGTTTAAGTCTCAAGAGTACATACTGCAACAGTGGAATGAAACTGAGTTCTAGAATATTATTAGTGTGGTACGCTAACTCGCACTATATCAGGAGAGGTGCCGTTTTCGTGTCTGGGGTCACGAACCGTCTTACTGGCTGGTGAACATCCGATAGATTATATGGAGAGCAAGATGGGATGAATCCTGAATTTTGGAATCGCTCGTAAAATCTTAGAAGTCTGGAAAACCTTGATGATAAGGCAGAGATATCATTATGCCAAGTACTTTACGATGGTGGACAAAAGAAAGGAGAGATAAAAGACTAATTCTAAAGTTTTTGGTTACACCCAGGAGCTTATGATCATTGCTCATAGGATCAATTCTGTAGTTATGATTACCAAGTCGACCGTAACTCGAAACGATTCAAGGCTGTCCGGACTTACCAAGATAGACATCAAGTTTTCTTGATATATCACTGTCTAGGAGGCAATCTTTTTCTGTATCAGGGAGCGCAGCGAAGTCCAGTGACATTTAACCTTATCGAAGCATCTATATTGTATGGGGGAAGAGACTCCCGCTCCGCGACCGACTGAAGAATGGGAAAGTGGTGAGGAATTTGTCCCCGTATGAAGACCCCAGCAACGTGAATCTCACAAACAGAAGCTTCAAGGCTGGGGAGTATTGTCATCACTGGACTGGGGTAATATCCACACACTCATTCCCTCGTGGCGGGAAACGTGAAGGCTGAGATTGAGTGTGTGGGCAGCACACCGGAGCAAGAAGACAAAAGGTGCCACTGAAGTGGATGAGGCCAGTGGGTGGATGTTGAGTAAGGAGACAGTCACACTCTCGGCCTGTTGTCATATGTGACATGACGGAGCGTGGAGGGGGAAGGGGGCGGTGGTGGGGGTAGAGGGGACAATGCTGTAGAAAAGGCATGAATGCCCTTTTGTAATAAGGTAACAAAAGCGCCTCCTCTCACCACCGCCCCCCCCCTCCCCCCAACACACACACACACACACACACACACACACACACACACACTCTCTCTCTCTCTCTCTCAGAAAGACCCGTTGACGCGTAATTACCCTGACTCCTGGATATTCGACGCCACGCACCGAACAACGATTCTGAGGACCCCTCACCCTACAGTTGGGGAGAGCTCTAACTTCTCGGCGTTGGTAGTGATACAGTGGACAATACTTCACCTGCACAGACTCACAGACCCGTGATAATTTACCACACGTCCCGTCCTGCTCTGAGCGAGTGAGGGGGGGATGTAAGTCGAAACCGATGTAGAAATCATGAATGACTGGGTTTATTGATCGTAGGATACGATATGTATGGTGAGTTGGGGACTTGGCTGGACGGTAGGACGGAGGATGAGCTTATCAACCATGAGACAAAAGGGACAGTGCCTGTCAACCATGAGGCATGGGATACAGTGCCTGTCAACCATGAGGCATGGGATACAGAGCCTGTCAACCATGAGGCATGGGATACAGTGCCTGTCAACCATGAGGCATGGGATACAGAGCCTGTCAACCATGAGGCATGGGATACAGTGCCTGTCAACCATGAGGCATGGGATACAGTGCCTGTCAACCATGAGGCATGGGATACAGAGCCTGTCAACCATGAGGCATGGGATACAGAGCCTGTCAACCATGAGGCATGGGATACAGAGCCTGTCAACCATGAGGCATGGGATGCAAAGCCTGTCAACCATGAAGCATGGGATACAGTGCCTGTCAACCATGAGGTATGGGATACAGAGCCTGTCAACCATGAGACATGGGATACAGACCCTGTCAACCATGAGGTATGGGATACAGTGCCTGTCAACCATGAGGCATGGGATGCAGAGCCTGTCAACCATGAGACATGGGATACAGACCCTGTCAACCATGAGGCATGGGATACAGTGCCTGTCAACCATGAGGCATGGGATACAGAGCCTGTCAACCATGAGGCATGGGATACAGAGCCTGTCAACCATGAGGCATGGGATACAGAGCCTGTCAACCATGAGGCATGGGATGCAGAGCCTGTCAACCATGAAGCATGGGATACAGTGCCTGTCAACCATGAGGTATGGGATACAGACCCTGTCAACCATGAGACATGGATACAGAGCCCTGTCAACCATGAGTATGGGATACAGAGCCTGTCAACCATGAGCATGGGATACAGAGCCTGTCAACCATGAGGCATGGGATGCAGAGCCTGTCAACCATGAAGCATGGATACAGTGCCTGTCAACCATGAGGTATGGGATACAGAGCCCTGTCAACCATGAGGATGGGATAACAGTGCCTGTCACCATGAGCATGGGATACAGACCCTGTCAACCATGAGACATGGGATACAGTGCCTGTCAACCATGAAGCATGGGATACAGAGCCTGTCAACCATGAAGCATGGGATACAGAGCCTGTCAACCATGAAGCATGGGATACAGTGCCTGTCAACCATGAAGCATGGGATACAGTGCCTGTCAACCATGAGGTATGGGATACAGTGCCTGTCAACCATGAGGCATGGGATACAGAGCCTGTCAACCATGAGGCATGGGGTATAGAGCCTGTCAACCATGAGGCATGGGATACAGACCCTGTCAACCATGAGGTATGGGATACAGTGCCTGTCAACCATGAGGCATGGGATACAGTGCCTGTCAACCATGAGGCATGGGATACAGACCCTGTCAACCATGAGACATAGGATACAGTGCCTGTCAACCATGAGGCATGGGATACAGTGCCTGTCAACCATGAAGCATGGGATACAGAGCCTGTCAACCATGAGGCATGGGATACAGTACCTGTCAACCATGATGCATGGGATACAGTGCCTGTCAACCATGAAGCATGGGATACAGTGCCTGTCAACCATGAGGCATGGGATACAGTGCCTGTCAACCATGAGGCATGGGATACAGTGCCTGTCAACCATGAGGCATGGGATACAGTGCCTGTCAACCATGAAGCATGGGATACAGAGCCTGTCAACCATGAGGCATGGGATACAGTGCCTGTCAACCATGAGGCATGGGATACAGTGCCTGTCAACCATGAAGCATGGGATACAGAGCCTGTCAACCATGAGGCATGGGATACAGAGCCTGTCAACCATGAGGCATGGGATACAGTGCCTGTCAACCATGAGGCATGGGATACAGTGCCTGTCAACCATGAGGCATGGGATACAGTGCCTGTCAACCATGAGGCATGGAGAGAGTGCATAAGTACAGCAGCTTTAACAATAACATTTACTAATGAAAGTGCTACAAAAGTAGGAATCAATGACGGCAGTGTGCATTAGGAATATATGGTTTTTGGTGCATTATACATGAGGCAGACTTGTAGTAAACAAGTGTGGCAAACAGTTGTCGCAGACAGGTGTGGCAAACACCTGCAGCAGACAGCTGTGGCAAACATCGAGCAGACAGTTGAGGCAAACACCTGTAGCAGACAGTTGTGGCAAACTTTTAGCAGACAGGTGTGGCAGGCAAACACCTGAAACAGACAGTTGCGGCAAACACCTGTAGCAGACTGTTGTGGCAAACTTTTAGCAGACAGGTGTGGCAGGCAAACACCTGAAACAGACAGTTGCGGCAAACACCTGTAGCAGACAGTTGTGGCAAACATTTAGCAAACAGGTTCGGCAAACACCTGTAGCAGACAGTTGTGGCAAACATTTAGCAAACAGGTTCGGCAAACACGTGTAGCAGACAGCTGTGGCAAACACGTGTAGCAGACAGCTGTGGCAAACATTTAGCAAACAGGTTCGGCAAACACGTGTAGCAGACAGCTGTGGCAAACACCTGTAGCAGACAGTTGTGGCAAACTTTTAGCAGACAGGTGTGGCAAACAGCTGTAACAGAAAGATATGGCAAACTTATCGCTAACAGGTATTGCAAACAGTTATAGCAGACACATACAGTAATGCAAAAACATTAACTGATCTACAGGTTCGTAATCCTCGCCAATAAGCTGGTCCTTTATGGCCTCTGGTGTCTGAAATACGGACGCCACACGTCCTTTATGGTCTCTGGTGTCTGAAATACGGACGCCACACGTCCTTTATGGCCTCTGGTGTCTGAAATACGGACGCCACACGTCCTTTATGGTCTCTGGTGTCTGAAACACGTACGTCACATGTCCTTTATGGCGTCTGGTGTCTGAAACACGGACGTCACATGTCCTTTATGGCCTCTAGTGTCTGAAACACGAACGTCACACGTCCTTTATGGTCTCTGGTGTCTGAAACACGGACGCCACACGTCCTTTATGGCCTCTAGTGTCTGAAACACGGACGCCACATGTCCTTTATGGCGTCTGGTGTCTGAAACACGGACGTCACATGTCCTTTATGGCCTCTAGTGTCTGAAACACGAACGTCACACGTCCTTTATGGTCTCTGGTGTCTGAAACACGGACGTCACATGTCCTTTATGGCGTCTAGTGTCTGAAACACGGACGTCACATGTCCTTTATGGCCTCTGCTGTCTGAAACACGGACGCCACAGGCCCTTTATGGCTTCTAATGTTTGAAACACAGACGCCACATGTCCTTTATGGCCTCTAGTGTCTGAAACACGGACGCCACATGTCCCTTATGGCGTCTACTGTCTGAACACGGACGCCACATGTCCTTTATGGCCTCTAGTGTCTGAAACACGGACGCCACATGTCCTTTATGGCGTCTAGTGTCTGAAACACGGACGCCACATGTCCTTTATGGCCTCTAGTGTCTGAAACACGGACACTGCAGCCATAGCTCCTGGGGTGCCCTAGTGGCATACCTTCCCCACGGGACAGTAATCATTTAGTCAAACGAGAGAAAATGTAACTGGAGTTGTAACCGGATCCGTGTGAGTATTGCGTCAACCCCGGCGCGCGCGCGCGCGCGTGTGTGTGAGTGTGTGTGTGTGTGTGTGTGTGTGTGGAGGCTGGCGAGGATGGGTGGTGGTGGCACTGGTGTCACACCCACGTTGTACATACACGTCTCGTCCGTCGCAGGAGGGTCAGGGATTTACTGCATCATGAGATCATTTTGATGTGCACGAGTTGTGGTGGGCGAGGTTTGCGTCGCATGACGTGGGCGAGGGGCTGCAAACACACGGGGTGGGCAGGGGTTGCAAACACATGAGGTGGACAAGGGGTTGCAAACACACGGGATGGATAGGGGGTTGCAAACACACGGGGTGGGCAGGGGGTTGCAAATGCATGAGGTGGGCAGGGGGTTGCAAACACACGGGGTGGGCAAGGGGTTGCAAATGCATGAGGTGGGCAGGGGGCTGCAAACACACGGGGTGGGCAGGGGGTTGCAAACACATAAGGTTTGCAGGGACTGCAAACACACGGGGTGGGCAGGGGGTTGCAAACACATAAGGTGGGCAGGGGGTTGCAAACACATTAGGTGGGCAGGAAATTGCAAACACATGGGGTAGACTGGAATTACCAACACATGAAGTGGACGGGGGACTGTAAAACATGGGTTGGGAAAGGGGTTTGCCAACACACGAAGTGTGAGGGGGTTGCATCTCATGAGGCGGGTGGGAGTTGAATAATAGACTGCTTGCTAAGCCAAGCAGCGTGCCAGAAGCACACCAGTATTGCTTCATCTAACAGGCTTATGGATCGTGTGCCAACCAGGCGCTCCGGGAAACGCACATGAGGGGATTGATACCGCAACCCTGACGATAGACCAACAGATGGTGCAGAATGATAAACGTGAGACGATATTAAACATGGTTGATCTGGGATGTTATGGACGGGTAATCGAGGAAGTCAATCAGCTTTGTCACCAGTAGATTTTTTTTTTAGACAGTGTCTCTGTCCCTCCCCTTGCAACAGGCAGCAACAGATGAAAGGTCTTCACTTAGAATAATGACAATTATGGTAATTTCTCTGAAGGTTTATAATTTCTCAGTTTGGCGTTAAAGTTTGAGGGTATTCGATGCACCGTATCAAAAGATAACGTACATATAAAGATTTACAATGATGGGAGTTAATCTAATGTAGCTCCATCTCTAGTTGGTCCATTGTGATAGTAAATGATGGAACGATTTCTACCTAACCTTATATTATTAACAGTGGTGTCCCTCAGGGTTCCGTCTCATCACCTACTCTCTTTCTTGTCTCCATTACCGATCTTCTCCCCGGCTCTGGAGGGCAGGCCGGGTGGTGATAACAAGCCCAACCCCCTTAGCCTAGTGCTTAGGTCCCAAACCACCACCAGCGGGCCGCCCTAGAGCATAGGGCCCACACCTCCTGAGTTGCAGGGAGGTTTAATCTCAAACAACAACAATATATAACACATAACTCTCGTCGTACTCACGTCGCTGATACAACTCTACATGCTCCGGCTCACTTTCCTCTCCACAACACACTTTCCCTCGCCTCCTTACTAAAATAACTGTTCTTTTCCTTGCGCTGAACATATCTCTTCTCCTAAAGCTATGGAGCATGTCAAATTGGAGCAGCTGTAACCTGGTAACAACAATGCGAAAATCCAGTTTTTTTTTCATATCGTTTGAAATCTTACTCGTTTCGTACTGCTGGATTTCAAGGCATTACAATTCAACCCTTGCAATACCACAAACATGACCATATACTCATCTCTGCTTCCTCAAAACCAGAGAATATTTCAGAGGTGCCGTCAATATTTCTCTTATCAGCAGGTATTTCTTATCCACGAGGGGGTTTTAGTCACCCTAGTATGGAGCACTGCTCACATATCTGGGGTGGCTTTGCCCCTGCTGTTCTCGTGAGATGTCTGCGTGTGTTACTGCCACAAAGACTTGGGCCGTGGCACACGCCAAGCTGCTGCTTCCCATAGATTTTGTATGGATACTAGCCACATGAGGATTAACCGTTATGACATTAGCTTCTTTCCTTATATAACGAACATCAGAAGTTCTCTTACTTTTATTGTTTGCTTATATGAAACCTTTCCCCCTCTGCAAATCAGGTCTGTAACTGACTTCATTGTTTTTCGTGCTGAAGATGCCGGTCTAAACAGAGGCGTTAGAGGGAAGAGAGAAAAGTCACAATTTGTCTGATTTATGAGGGAAAGACAAGGGTGAAGAAGAACATGCACACTAGTAATACGACTGTCTAATCACAACAATATTCAAATATTTGGATTATCACCAGGGACACTGTACAGGGTAGTACCTGGGGAGTAGAGGTCATACTTTATACGAAGTACCTTGAAAGTGGAAGTCACACTGTACACAAAGAACTATGAAAGTGGAAGTCACACTGTATACGAAGTACCTTGAAGGTAGAAGTCACAATGTATACAAAATACCTTGAGCGTTATACAGTGCGACTTCCTGTCTCAATGAACTTCGTATACAGTGTAACTTTAAACGTCAGATGATCTTACACAGTAAACGGATGTTAGATACTTCATGTCAACATTACAACGACTTCTGTCATCTAATTAGTATTTAGAAGTTTCAGAAGAGTTACAGCTCATGTGAAGTTGTCACGAGAGATAAATACACTGTAGTTAATCTGTGTAATGCCCTTGTGAATACCTTACACAGGACTGCAATCCTTACCGCCATAAAATGTTTGTTAAAGTCATACAATAACTTCTTACAGAAGTCATTCAATGTCGTAAACACTTAAGGTTTTATTTCGTAAGACTGAAACCTTTACACCAACGCATGAATCATACTGATTAAACAGTTCACAGGACAGAAGAAGGATTTTGTCTAAAAGACTTAACCACATCACTAACCTCAACGTAATAGTCAACAGATATAAGGTAAACTTGAGGACACTTCGCCAGTCATAGATATAACAAGGTGAAGTGTTCCTTACCAACATATGTGACCCAGGTGTTACACTGGCTCATCAGAGAACGTGAAGGGATAGTCCTGGAAGGATTCCATCGACCATAAGCTCCTTTTTCCACATTTTCTTACCGTAAATAAAAGAGCAAAAAATTATAATACAACATACCCCGATTTACAACTGATACGTGCCCGGGCATAACGGTAATCCTCTCTTAACCAGCACCTCCTAGGTTCTAATTGGTTCCTACTGAGGCACGAAGTTGTAATTGGCTACCGAGAGGCCAATGGCAGGGCAGGTCTTAAAATACAAGGCAGCGGCACCCAACCTACCGGTCGTTTCTCGGGATCATAACTGACGTTGGAGACCCAGGATATAGACCAGCTTGAGCGATACACTGGTGAATGGGCGCCACTTTCTGAAGTTTGATATTAACTTGCCCCCTTTTTTTCCCCCATTCCCGCGCCACCTACCTCTCCATAGATTTTTTTTTTTTTTTTTTTTTTTTTAGATTTACGACGCTTTTATTTTTTGAAGTAAATACAAATTTCCTTGCACTACTTTTAGGCCGGGTGACACCTTCCGTCTCTGTCATTTAACTGATCAGGAGACATTGTGGCCGTGTGTTGGTCAGGACGCAGCAGACCTTGAGCAAAATGTCGTCTTTCCTGAAGCACCCAAATCTTTGTTGTGTTTGTTTCGCACAGTGATCATGTGTCACACATTTTCCACGCTGTGTTGAGAGATGCAAAGACGTATACATGTCAAGTCGTACAGCGACGTGCAACGTAGCTGTAAGTCTGACTGAAGTAGATTTTGAGGCCAACAACTGACTGTTAATTACTTGCTGTACGTGTAAAGGCAGTCGCAATAATATCATAACGATTATAACGTATGTACTTCATCGTAGTATGGAGTGGATCCGTTTTCTCTTAGGTATAAATTTTTTGGAAAGTGCGAATGAATGAATGAATGAATTTCATTACTACAACTATTGCAATAACGTCATGAAAATTGTCATTATCACAGAAGACTGAAACTTGTGAGAACTGGTGTACTGTAGATATATGTTGATGAAAACGGTCCACGGCTTACGAATACGTATCGTTGTAGAATATTCAACATTCTGCAGGACAGAACATAAGTACGTGTTAGATATTTTTTTCAGTCTTAAAGATGTTGAACTACATTTACTCTCACTCCTTGTGACTACGTCACACGCAGGTATAAACCTGAGGTATACAGTCTTTGGCGTCACAAAACATTTGACACTCAGTGGTCACTGTCTGACACGAACGCCACAAAGGGCAAGGGATCCTTTTTGGCGAGAGAATGTTTCTTTCCAACACCACACACACACAAAAAAAAGTTGCCTGACACTTAATTTAGCCTGACAGTTGACACCCGGCCTTAAAGTCGTCCTGAGATGTTGGTCTTGTAGAGACAAACATGCTGAACACACTCCGCTGGGACCTGCTGCTGCTGCTGCTGTTGCCTCAAAAATTCATCCCTTCTCAGGCCCTGAATTTACCCTCACGTTTCTCACCCGCCGTGAGTTATCTCTGGCCTAACTCCTCACTCGACCACCTCAACTCATTACTCATTCCGTTCCTCAGCTCCCACTATTCCTACAGTCATGTCATCTCTCGCCTCGTGCCTCATCTCGACAACCCAGCCTTCACTTCACCCTTCACCTCAGCTCTTACCTCACTTCACTTCAGCTCTCACCATTACCCTTCAACTTAGTTCTCACCATCCCTACCTCACATTAACTTTCACAACACCTCACCTCAGTTCTCGACACCCCTCATCTCAGCTCTCACCACATCTCACCTCAGCTCCCGCCACCCCTCACCTCAGCTCACACTACACCTCACCTCAGCTAGCACCACCCCTCACCTCAGCTCTCACCACACCCCACCTTAGCTCTCACCACCCTTCACCTCAGCTATCACCACACCTCACATCAGCTTTCACCACACCTCACCTCAGCTCTCACTATCCCTCACCTCGGCCTGTGCCCCAGAGGGAGAGGTGGGCGTTGTGCCAGGGACTGCAGTCACTATGTTATTGTATTTTGGTAGTGGCAGTGGGTCTTTGGGCGAACTCAAGACATTGTTAACATACCTGCAAACTGCAGCAAAGTCTGTTGGCGGCTGTTGTGTCTGTGTCTCTGCTTCTATTAGGTGTCACTAAGCCTTCTGTGGCTGTGCTTCTATTCGGTGATTATGCCTAAGTGCAGTGTTTCTGTATGTGTTTGTCACTGTATGTGTCTGTGTTTGGTCCCAGTTTATCTACAATATAGATGTGCGTCTTTTGTGTCTGTGTGTCATTCATCATATATGTGTCCGACCTAGACATCGATGTGTCTGTGTCAATCATATACGTCTATGTTCGATATCACATGTGTCCAATGTGACACTCTGAGAAGACTGACCATATTCTGTGCCTTCAACTGCGTTTAGTGTCTCTGGTTTATATTTTTGTTTGTATTAGTGTTTAGCGTATGTTTTTTTTCATGTTTTTATGACTAGATCAAGTGTATATGCCTAATGTATACATCCATGCCTTACATAACTTTCTGGGGTTTGCGTGTGTTCATGTATCACTTGTTTCTAACACTATCACCTGGTAGAGTTTCAGTTCAAAGCTTCCACAGTTCTCCTATCTGACTCTTCCCTCGATCACGAGTCAAGGCTGGAGCAAAACCACCGAACGAGGAGGCTACATACGGTCACAAACGATACGGGTCCTCTCTCTCTCTCTCTCTCTCTCTCTCTCTCTCTCTCTCTCTCTCTCTCTCTCTCTCTCACTAGATCGTTCCGAATCTCTTTTGGAAAGACCTTTTGACTTGCGCCCGTCAGTCCTGTGGCCAGACTTTCATCAGTACTCAGGGTAATCCTCTTCCCCATAAATGAGTCAAGTCATTAAGTATGATAGTCACCCTTGACTACAATGACTCCAGCCAACCCCACGAGGACAACCAATCGATATACACAACACAGACATGCTGGGGACTGACTGTGTTAGGATTTCCAACCTTCCCCCAGACACTGCTGGGGACTGACTGTGCTAGGATTTCCAACCTTCCCCCAAGACGTCGCTGGGGACTGACTGTGCGAGGATTTCCAACCTTCTCCCAGACATCGTTGGGGACTGACTGTGCGAGGATTTCCACCCCTCCCCGAGACGTCGCTGGGGACTGACTGTGCTAGGATCCCCACCCCTTCCCCAAGACGTCGCTGGGGACTGACTGCGTCAGGTTCCCCTAACTCCTCCATCTACCCACTGTGACCCTACGAGGTGTCATACAGTCTCATGCTCCAGCCGCTTGTCTAGTTATACCGTTCGTAAACATGCCTCAGTATCCTGCGAATAAACTGACGTACACACTTGCTGAGGAAACGCACGTAAACTTACACAAAAAGACGAACAAAAAGGATAATTGAGAAAATAGGGTCCAACGAGTTGCAAAACCTCCTCCCCGTACAATACAAATAGGCAATTACAATACAAATAGGTAACTGTTACACACACACACACACACACACACACACACACACACACACACACACACACACTGAGCTTTACGAATAAAACAGCACCCCGTGTCATGTCAGCGATGTCAGGACCATTACAGGTAGCGATTGGCTGGAACCAGCCAGGCTGGACATACGGCGAAATGGAAACTTTAATGGGATCCAACCCACACGAGTGCCCCCTGGTCAGGCTGGCAGGAGAGAGAGAGAGAGAGAGACTCATCCTTCACGAGATGTTGAATAAAACAGCCGCGTGTCTGTAACCCAATCAACTATGACGTAAGCACAGCGCTTATCATATAATTACTCGTGGTTGAACACAAGCACTTGCGGACCAGAGGTGGAGTTACGGGAAAGGTTTCAACGAGAGTAAAGATAATATATGGCATTACTTGATCACCCGGGCGATGGCTGAGGTGGGCGGCTGGCGTCAAGGGCACAGGTTCGTGGATGCTGAACGCTTCATCAGTACAGTGGACACTGCCAGGCGAGGAGCTATGGGTTTTCAGCATTAAAAACCTTTGGAAGGTCGGCCCACACAACACGAGTGGTGACCTCACGGCTCTGGGCTTGGTGTTTGTTGCCACGAGTTGTTTGTTTGTGAGTGTGTGTGTGTGTGTGTGTGTGTGTGTGTGTGTGTGTGTGTGTGTGTGTGTCTGGGGTCTGACTGGAGAACATGGTCTGTTCGATGGGGAAATATACCACAGCTTACATCTGTTTTTCTCTCCTACAGAAGCAGTTTGGTTACATTTTCCATGACAGGGGAGTAATGTCAAGCGATCAGGCGATGCATGACACATACCCCCGCACACACGCACCTTCACAACACTATCCATCACCACTGGAGTATATCCTGACCAGCCACACGAATATTACGCACGGTCTTGAACAACTGACATCTTCTGGAGGTTAAAGTGCCCCTCGCGTGCTGGTGGTGAGTGTTGGCGACTGCTGGGGGTTGTCAGCCAGCTGGGGGAACAAGAGAGCAACGGCAGCAGATCTGTGGCTGGGGCACGCTCTCCCTCCAGACGGTTGGGGTAAGGGATCCTTGGGGGGGGAAGCAGATGTGGAAGGGTGCGTGTTGTTGAAGACCGCTACAGTGTAGGAGGGGAAGAAGGTTGGGCGCACGTAAAGGGCTGACTAACGTCAGTGATGACCTATGAGCAGAGAGCTACGACCTAGAGGCAGAGAGCTACAGTTGGCGGAGCTGAGTGAGGCCAGAGCTCGCACCAGGAAACTCCCGTCGACTTCGTGACTGGCGCGGCGGATGACGGGTCCGCGTGCCGACACCATGAAAGGAGAAATCAATGGCCCTGTAATATTCAGATCGGCATTACGTTAGATGAAGAACTATCAAACATACTGTTAACATTGATTAGTCCCGTCCTGCACGTGCAATGCTCACGTTCCTCGCACCTACGTGCTACAACCCCGTCTCTCTTCGTATCTTCCTCTCCCCCAACATCTCTTTCCCCCCCTCTCTTCCCACTGATTCTCCCCTTCATGTACAATCCTCTCTTTCTCCCACTTTCTCTCTTACCACAGTAACATGAGTTACTTTTCCCTTTTTGTCTCTTTTATTCTCTTTTTCACTTCCCTCTGACTCTTTTTCTCTGCCTTCTCTTACCAGTCTCTTTTCTTTTCTTCGGTACCTCTTCCTTGTCCTCTTTTTCTGTGTCTCAGCCATTTGTTTCTCTTCTGTGTCGTTTGTATCTGTTTATGGTTTATATTCCTCCTCTCTGTCGTTCGAATCTTTGTTTCTTTCTTCGCCTTTCAATGCCTTCGTCCTTCTACGTATGTTTCTTCCCTTAATTTGTTTCCTTTTCCCTCTTTTACTTCCCTCTTGGCTTTTTTTTATTAGTCTTTATTCCTTCTTGTCTTTCTCCAGTTTGTATTTCCTGCTTCTGGACGTCACCAATTCTGGAGGTGTCTCTCCCACCCATGGTACCTGGTCGCTGTGTGTGGTACATACAGTCGTGCAAACATCATTGAAAAAAAAGAGAGAGAAACACTAAAGAATCTCTCGCTTCATGACAGGGCTTCACGACGTGGCTGACAATACTGGGAATAAAAGGTCACTTATCGTTGTTTATCCTAAGCCAGCGTCGAGGAAGCCACACGCTGCTACAGTCTGTGTAAGGGAGCCACCGCTCTCACCGTCGCTCAGGGCATCGGCAGAAAAAGGCTGACGAGTAGAAAGAAGTGAAGTAGGCTATGTCAGACTTCAGGAAGCAGTTTAATGTGGTTATGGAGAGAATATACGGCAAAACAAATCACACACACACACACACACACACACACACACACACACTACGCTCTGGGTATCTTATGATCCCAGAAGTGATATCAAAACTAGCTGAAAATAAGAAAGGCAGAGATGGGATAGAGAATGGTAATTGTATGGACAACCCTCTCTACTGGACCTCTAACATATCATCCAGGTTCTGTGAACGGAATTAGTGATGAGCCTTTCCAGGAAAGGTCGGTAAGGGGCAGGGAAAAGGAATTATGAAGACTCATGAACAACATTTGGTTTGGATTTTTTTTTTTTTTTTACCGTTTTTCGTTTCATTATAATTCCCATACAAAATGAGATGCCATGTATAAAGAATGAAGCAAATTCACGATCAAGGAGAGAGGTTGAAAGTGGTAAGTGTAAATATGATGAATCACCAGCCTCATTTCAGCGCCTCGCTTCCTTACAAGCCAAACTCTCTCACGACTCCATCAGCCTTTTCTGAGATGTTGTGTTTCACCTCGACCCGAGGAGGAAACGCGCAAAGAAAAAAAGATATATATCGTCGCAGCTAAATGACAGCAAATGTAAAGGATTAAGGTAATGATTACCTGAGTTCTATGGATCAAGTTACAATCTCAGTATGTTTATGCTCTTGAGGGTAATGGCTGACGAAAGATCTTTTTTTTATTGTGTTGCTACAGCCCGAGTCAGTCAGGGCCGCTACAGCCCGAGTCAGTCAGGGCCGCTACAGCCCGAGTCAGTCAGGTCCGCTACAGCCCGAGTCAGTCAGGGCCGCTACAGCCTTAGTCAGTCAGGGCCGCTACAGCCCGAGTCAGTCAGGGCCGCTACAGCCCGAGTCAGTCAGGGCCGCTACAGCCTTACTCAGTCAGGGCCGCTACAGCCCGAGTCAGTCAGGGCCGCTACAGCCCAAGTCAGTCAGGGCCGCTACAGCCCGAGTCAGTCAGGGCCGCTACAGCCCGAGTCAGTCAGGGCCGCTACAGCCCGAGTCAGAGCTGAGCCGGACAATATGCTTAGCTTCACATTAGCATATTTTTGTTGGAAGGATTTTGTGTGGGCGGATCTTTAGAAATATCTAATGCATCAACGGCTGTAAGCTGATGAAATAAACAAACTTTGTCACAACTTGAAAACGTCAGGCCCCTGGGTCCTGACAGAGAGAGAACCTGGACCTCTGTAATCCTTTTGTGCTGCCGCTCACAGGATAAGCACGGGGTGCACCCACCCGCAGATAGAGACAGAAACCACCCAAATCCCTAGAAACAGTAACCACAATGGCAGCGGGGATAACGACTGGGAGCGAAACTAAGTCTTCCCATGTACTACTTCGAACGAAAGTAAGCTCTAGCATTGCAATATTATCACTGGGTCTCCCTACATCCTCTGGATGGGAAGATCTAGTTACAGGATGTATTGCATACAGCTCGTAACGTGTCCTGTGCAGTTAACATGACATAGTCACTGCTGTTATTGAACGACGTCACGACGTTACCAGATCTGGTAGATGGTTTGCCTGACCTGAGAGAGAGAGAGAGAGAGAGAGAGAGAGAGAGAGAGAGAGAGAGAGAGAGAGAGAGAGAGAGAGAGAGAGAGAGAGAGGCAGGCCACCCGACCCCCCTTGTCCTGGTTGACCGCATGACCTCCAACCTTGACATTTTCAAGTAAAAAGCTAACATGGCACGACCGTGTTGGCCTGATCCATAAGTGAGTCACACTCACACACAGGAAGGCAGAGAAAGATAAAGAAAACACAAGACAGCCAAACACACGAAAATGTAGTGGGATACAGTGGTTAGCCCGGCCCAACACGGCCGGGAGCAGCTCACAGAACCCTCAATCACGCTACTCCTACTCCGCCAACATATATACGGCAAAACAAATCACACACACACACACACACACACACACACTACGCTCCCAGAAGTGATATCAAAATGCTCCCGCTTGCTACGCAGGGGTCCCGGGTTCGATCCTGGCTGTTGGAGGTTTGTGATATATATATATATATATATATATATATATATATATATATATATATTTTTTTTTTTTTTTTTTTTTCTTTTAAACTATTCGCCATTTCCCGCGTTAGCGAGGTAGCGTTAAGAACAGAGGACTGGGCCTTTTTTTGGAATATCCTCACCTGGCCCCCTCTGTTCCTTCTTTTGGAAAATTAAAAAAAAAAAAAAAAACGAGAGGGGAGGATTTCCAGCCCCCCGCTCCCTCCCCTTTTAGTCGCCTTCTACGACACGCAGGGAATACGTGGGAAGTATTCTTAATCCCCTATCCCCAGGGATAAAAATCACATGTATATATATATATATATATATATATATATATATATATATATATATATATATATATATATATATATATATATATATACCGGTCGTGGTAGAGTGGTTCAGTACAAGTTTCTGGTCCATAACAAGATGGACATTTGATATAAAGCTGACGAGTTTTCATATGATTCGACGAATACATGACAATCAAACGTTTAGCTGTAGAACTGAACGGGAAGGCAAAAATGCCCAGATGGAACACGATGTTAAATAGAAAGAAAAGAAATATAAAATGAAAGACTAATAATGATGATAACACGAGTAAAAGAAGAGAGAAGTGACATAATGGTTAAAAGTACACTATAACAGAAAACGTAAACACGCCAGGTGTACGATGTAAATACAGTCGATGTGGACCCGAGGGCGTCACGCGACGACCCGCTGGGGAGCATACGGCCACAGATGTGGACTTCGTCCCTTCCCTTCCCTGCTGAAGCAATCAGGACAAGCTAAAAGAGAGACGCTTCTTCTCTGGAGTATGAAAGATTGGAAGTGAGAATGAGATTCCATGACGAGCTAGAGAGAGAGAGAGAGAAGATGAGGTTTAAGTGAGGAACAGAGAAAGAAAAAGTCTGATGTTTCAACAGGAGAGGTACGTGCTTCGAGAAGAAACAGTTAAAGCCGTGAAAAAGAAACAAAAAAGAAGACAAATAGATTCAGAGCAAAATCCATCTTTTATGTGATCTGTTTTGGTGTGAGAGTCCCGGGAACGCGTTTTGACGTGATGACAAACATACTTAACCCTGTGGGGAAGGAGATGAGTGACAGGCGGTTCGTCTGACCCTAGAGGTAATGTGGTATACCACTGTATGTCAGGGAAGTTTAGTGTGGTCTGTTGTTGCTGTGTGGGGGTATATGGTTGTGGTACGTTGCCGTCTAGGGGGTACTGTATAATGTAGTATGTTGCCATGTGGGATATTTTGAGAAGAATAAGAAGTCATGTACAAGTCCCTGATCGAGTTAGATAACAGTGTTGCTCATCCTGGTGGCGAAGACCGAAAATAACAAGGGAGGAGCAACCTGTTTGTCACACGAGGAGAAACAAGATACCGCGGGTAAATAAAATCTGAGTTTAGAGCCGTAACGAACATCCAGAGTTTACGTTTTCTTTATCTGTAGAGCAACTGAATTCGGTGGACTCGACCACGTTTAGCGAATACAAGGTTTAACACCTCGGCGTTCGATACGATTTTCACTGTTTTCTAAAATCTTTTCACGTAGGGTAGATGAATATTGCCCAAAATGGATACAAGTTCATCGTAGAATAACTTTCTCATCTTGGGATTAACAGTTCGCTCCATTCCGGATGTGATTTCTCCAGCATTTTGAACAGACGAATCCTTAGAGTGAGACATGATGTGTGTGGACAATCGTATCGGGCAGGCAGCTGCAGCTCTGCCTGTTCAATAGCACTCCTGGAAGCCAGTGTTCTCACCCGGCAACAGATATCAATACCACCAAGAGGCTGTGCCTATATTTACTTCACCGTTCACATAACGTTACACTGGTCTCACTGTATAACGCTGCAGGTCTTTGAGGTTCGGGCCTCCTATCGTATCTCTACATTACATTTCCTACCGTAAATGAAGTAGCTACGCCAGAGCGCACCTACAGATACTGGATCGACCAGCATCTGACGAAGGGGTCTTGCTAATAGTCTCGCATGATACATTCGATACAGACAGCAGGCGACAACAAGGAAACCGGGTAGAAATAGAGCCACGACCACGAAAATCTTTGAAATGATACGAACTTAGTGAGGATCTGGACCAAGGAAGTTTCGGGGAAAACGGTTGGATGTCAACAACTTAATCCATTGTTTTCCACAGAGTTGCCTTCACTGTATAATAACCGTAACCCATCAATGCATAATTTTTCAGCAGTTTGTGAGTGAACACGCGTATTTTCTTTTCTTTTTTACTTTTTTTTTGTTTTGTTTTGGGGAGAGTTTTACACTCGTATTTCCCCGTCACTTAACCATAAATGCACCATGTTTCTTCAACACACACACACACACACACACACACACACACACTCAAAACGTAGCCGAAGCCAAGTACCTATTTCATCGACGTGTATGTGTGTAAATAAATCAATAACTTAATTGGACTTAGCCAATCAGGTGAAAAATTCACAGCTGAGGACTTACAGATATTACAAAACAATCATGGTGAACTGAATATTTCCACACTTTGGATAGGTATATGGGTGAGGTACGTCTAGAAAGACAGGGCAGCAGATATACAGGAATGTTTACAAAGTATATAGTGTGCTTTATCCATTATGAACTTGATTGAACATTAAGTGATGAAGACATACCACAGCCTAATTGATAGAAACTGAGCTGTTTACTTGCATAGCAATGCACCTGTTCATTGATTGTTTACGAAGTTCACAATGGTAGGCATAGGACTGACCTTACACCTGTCTGTACGAGCTCTGACTGAAACGAGTCGATCGTGGTGACGAGCGGCGGTCCGTGTTGAATGGGTGTCGAGGAGAGGAGGTATCTGTGACAGGGGGTTTGTCAGCAATTTATTGCCAAACTGCCATATGAGCTGCCGGTGTTGGTCCGAGAAGGTGGAATCGTCCAGCGAAATGAGGGCCTCTTGGAAGGTGTTGTAAGAAGGGCACAGTATGATTCTGCGTGCCCTTTTCTGCACTCTTTCTGGTTGTCCCCTCTGTGTAGCTGTTAGTAAGGTGGACCGAACTGGGGAGGCGTACGTAAGCTTAGGTAGAATGAAGATGGCACAGACGTTCCTGAGTTCAACTGGTGGAAGACGGTGTGATTTCTGTCGGTGAAGTTACCGACGTCATAAGTAAGATTTGATGACAGTGCTGATATGACTCTTCCAGTTTAAACCACAGTCTCTAGCGACTACAAGAAGTTTGAAGTCTCAGTCTACCCGGGAGATGTCAGGAGGCAGGATGTCGTCTGCGCCCAGGTTGATGTGCATCATCACAGTCTTGGTGAGGTTGAAGGTGACGTCGTTGGCCGTAGTCCACTTCCAGCGTCACTGTTAAGGATGAAGAAGCAGAGCGGTCCCGTGTTGGTGCCCTGGGGTACACCGCATGTTAGGGTTAGTGATTCAGATGCGGCTTCTCGAAAGTGGACGGTTTGGTGTTTCTTGGTCAGGAAAGTCCGACAGCTACGATACGAGACACCACCGTAGCCCAAGGTCGATGGCTTTCTTGTATGATAGATAATGTTACGGTCAGTCATGAGGAGAGCTCTCGTGAAGTCTCCGACTGTGAGTGCCACCGAGGTCTTGCGTTTCTCCACGTGGCGATAAATGAAGTCTAGAAGGCTGACAGGGCAATGATTGCTTGTGGAAAACCTCGTTTCCAAAACGCTGAGGGTCTACTGAATCAGCAATGGCAGCATAGGCCCAGTCAAACACAAAACTTTCACAGATTAGACTAGGGATTTAGAGTGACTGCAACAGGTCTGGGTTGGTGGTTTTGGATCGTGGGTGACATATGCTGTCTTACAAGCTGTGGAGTATTCAGATTGTTAGAGTGAAGCATTAATAATGGTGGTTAGCGATGCAGCTAATTCTTGGGAGAATTCCTTGCCCAGTTTCAATGGAAGATTTTTGTGTGTGGTTGAGCGTTTGGTTTTAAGGTGCTGAAGGCACTTAGCTACTTCATATTCTTCTACTGTGCTCGGGGGAGGTGGGGTTGGCAGGTATGCTGGGAGAAGCTGATATCGAATTGTGGTGATCGTTGGCAGATATTGGCAAAGCTGTGGTTAATCTTTTGTGCAGCCTCCTCATTGTCAAGTTGTTCTACATAGGGAACGGGTAGAGTCTTCGCTTGTCACAGCCAGTTAGTTCTTTAATTCTACCATACCATTGACCAGTGTTGGCCTGGTTTAAATGACGTACACTGTTGGGTAATAAGGCTTCTTCACAGCTCGTACCTCGCGTTGTACTTTGCTTCGAAGCTGCTTACAGAGGTCGTTGTTGCGACTGCTGAACGCCCAATTTCGCTGTTCCACAAGCCGGTTAATCCAGGAAGCACCGGACGGGCGTAGTTTGCAGTCTTCTGTGGGAAGATGTGTTCATGATACTTCTCCCACATGATTTCAATATCATCCTCACTGGTCACCTCAGTCTAATGATCAAGTGTTAACCAGCAACCGAACTCTCGCTTCGCTGAGTCAGTAAGTGACCGATAAGTTTTAGTGTCTGGCCGTTTGTGTTGGGAGGTGGTGGAGGCGGAGGACCACAACACTGACCAATGAGAACTGTGTCCGAGATGAGGAAGAGGCTCGGGTGGTAGGTAGTGGTTAGCCATGTCAGTAAGAATGAAGTCAAATTGGGAAAGTGAACAATTTGAAATAGTTGTAGTTCTTGGGGGCTGGTGGTGTCTGTCTCATTAAAATCCTCACATATTACAAGTTCTGAGTGTGTCAGATGTGTGGATAAGGTGTGGCACAACTGCCTCCCTGGTAGGGGAGCGCGGCGAGTGGCAGACCACGCAGTAAATGATGGTGCCAATTTGGCGTGGGTGAAATGTGGGCGTAAACTAAAACCCATAACACCTACAGACCCTTAGGCACGTTAATTGTCAGCTAGCCTGGACGTAGTAAGTCTTTGTGACAATGGAGTGGCGCACCTCACTCACGCTCTAATGGACGAAGGTGGTAGAAGAGTATGCAGTCACTAAGATGTCATGAGTAATCTTCCAGGCCTCTGTTATTGCCTGGCTTTGAAATGACTTGGTGGTGATGGCCAGTTCCTCCTTTCTAATGGGGAGGCAGGCGACATTTGATTGCAAAAGGGTCTGTAGGGTGTACCACTTCCTTGGAACTTCGAAATGTTTCAAGCATTTAATTTCAGCTGCAGTTGTTGGTTTGCGTCATCCTCTCTTGGTGGTTAATGTTTGAATTGCTTTCCCATGATTGTGACTAAGCCGACCTCTGGCATGAAATATATTTAGCGGTCTTCTGACAAACAGAATAACCGCTACCCTTCGTCAGACGACAGCGCTGTGTGCTGGGGTAGGTACTGACAGTGTCGTGTGTGGTGTTTACTACATTACGCGACAGCAGCCCTTAACCCTGTGAGCACAGACAGTGTGGGAAACATTATCACTAAGTCACTATTCACTGTAGAGTTGTCTACATTTCTCACTGTCATATTCGTTGGAATTTGACGATCTTGTGTAACCCCAGAGGTCCAGTCAAGTGTAATCTAACTATCCAGCTGGGTGGGGTAGGGTGGGGTGAGGTGGTGGGGTAATGGAAAGAACACATTGACCTTCGGCAGCTCGGGGGCGCCACAAACACACGTCGGTCCCCCACGTATGTGTGAGCATGAATAATACCCAGATTTTTGTACATGAGACGTCAGTATGAGAATAGGCACATTTGTGGACGTAACCAACTTCACTAAAAACTCCGCATTACTGTACATGAAATTTCTACAAATGCAATTTTCCAGGGAGAGAGAAGCCCCTCCTGTAAACAGCTTTGACAACGCCAATCTTTATAAAAAAAACAACAGCAAATCTTTATGATGTTCTAACACTTACGGACGATCATTTCATTTCCCATTAACGCGTCATGAAACTTTAACTTTGATCACTGGTCGCCGTCATTCTTTTTTTCAGTATATTTTCAAAAGTTCTTTCGTGAGCGAGTGTTCTCTGCGTCACTTGCGTTCTGCAATATTTCATCGCTGC
Source organism: Panulirus ornatus (assembly GCF_036320965.1). Taxonomy (NCBI): domain Eukaryota; kingdom Metazoa; phylum Arthropoda; class Malacostraca; order Decapoda; family Palinuridae; genus Panulirus; species Panulirus ornatus. The sequence continues at coordinate 57,198,887 of NC_092235.1, read as the reverse complement.
TCTTTGTTCTCGCCTGGTAAGAACAGAGAGAGATTTTACGTGTGGGTCTGCCTACACTATATGTAATGTGCAGGTCGTTTATCTGGCTCTTTCAACGCTTGAACACGACGTACGATGTGTGAGGTACGACGAGACGACCCCCATGGGTGTCGGGTGGCGTGATCTCTGACCTTGAATCCTGAGGGTCAGGTCAAAGGCCAGACCATCATCATACCGCGGGATCGTATCATCGCCGTGTTCAAGGGTTGTACCGTTGGGCTCAGAGGTCATACCGTTGTAACCCCGAGGTACCACTGGTACATCCGTCGTTCCGAAAGATCGTACCGTCGCACCAAGGCCTCATACTGTCGTGCTCAAGGTTCGTACCATCGTGCCTGCTCAAGGGGTTAATAATGCCATAACTCTGGGTGAGCGAGGCGGAGCCCCGGGTGCACAGCAGTGGAGGACGGTGGTGCACCTGGCCCCAGCATGACGACAGTGTACCTGAAGGAGGAAGGAGATAGAGAAGGTGACCGGTAAAGCAGCGCTCGTCCAGGGCCGGACATGACACGCCTCGCCTCGCCAGATGAGTGACCGTGACTGTAATGTGCGATGGTAAATGAAGTGATGAAAATGAATCAAACTAACCGGTCGCCCTGACTGTATGTTCCTGCCTCTCGCACAACACACGTCTCCTGTACGTTCCTGCCTCACGCACAACTCACGTCTCCGTACGTTCCTGCCTTACGCACGTCGTGACTCACGTCTCCGTACGTTCCTGCCTCACGCACGGCTCACGTCTCCGTACGTTCCTGCCTTACGTACGTCGTGACTCACGTCTCCGTACGTTCCTGCTTTACGCACGACTCACGTCTCCGTACGTTCCTGCTTCACGCACGACTCACGTCTCCGTACGTTCCTGCCTTACGCACGTCGTGACTCACGTTTCCGTACGTTCCTGCCTCACGCACGACTCACGTCTCCGTACGTTGCTGCCTTACGCATGTCGTGATTCACGTCTCCGTACGTTCCTGCCTCACGCACGACTCACGTCTCCGTATGTTCTTGCCACACGCAAGAATCTCGTCTCCCTACGTTCCTGCCTCACGCACGACTCACGTCTCCGTACGTTCCTGCCTCACGCACGACTCACGTCTCCTTACGTTCCTGCCTCACGCACGACTTATGTCTCCGTGTGTGTTCCTGCCTCACTTCTACCCAGCAGTGGCACGTTGGTCAGGTGTTACAAGATAATATTCGCTGAAGGCTTCCATATATCTGATGATAACCCACACAGTAAATAGACACTGGGTACGGAACGCTCTTCACAAAGTTACAAGGACCAGCTGGTGGTGGCCTCGGACGCGTACATATGACAAACTTTGACTCCATGATTCATAAATAAAAACATATCTACAATTATGTCTCATAACTAAAATCCTTCCCCCCCCCGACCAGTTTTCCTTTCAGGCTATCTACATTTCTCCTTTCGGTGATGTACTATAAATAAGTGAAATACAAGAACCAGAGCACATCGCTGGCAGCGTTGAAGAAAGACAACACGTAAAAGGAGGCTCGGGGTACAATAACTAAGAGAGAGGAGTGGTGGTGAGGGTGAGGACGTCCTGTGGCACTGTGGTAGCCTCGAGCGGTGCCACCTGCTGCCTGACGGAAACAGCCACCAGCGTAGAAAACAATAAAGAGGAGCGGGAGCGGAGACTGGGATTCCTTCCCTACAACATTAACTTTTATAAACTAGGGAACAAAAGTTGCCAAACGCGTCATTTTCCCTCCATCTCTCATTTGTCTGTTCCCAACGCTCCCACGCAATATACGTGTGTATATTACTTATTTGTATCCATTTATTGCGTTTCTTGTACTATGAAACTAACACGTAATGGTTTTACGGCAGTGTCTGCGGGATGCGATTGTGTTTCAGTGTTAGGATGAACTAAATGGAGCGAACCCATCGTAAGTTCTTGATGCTATACCGAGCAACTCAATTCGAAGGACGTTGGGGGTCCTGGCGAGGCCGCCTGCCGCCGCCACCCGCAGTCTTGGTCAGCTGCCACTGCAGCAGCAGAAGCCTAGCTTAAGGCGTTGTTCTCATGTTATTTCAGGGCCGCAGGTGCCAGCGGGACCTTGGGCGGTGGTGCCACAGGAGAGGGAGGGTGACACAAGCTCCTGAGCACTCTCTCCTTCCTCACGCCAGCCTCGCTGGTCACACCCGCTGGGTTTTATATCCGCACCACTTGTTTTATGTTTCTGTCGTTGTGTTTATAGCCCGCTAACTCCCTAAGTAACATTTTGCTCTAGATCGCCACAGTTCCCTCCTGTATATCCTAGACCATCGCTGCATTGTTCATTTCTCGGTTGTGTTCACTGCAGTATAGTTCGTGGTGCAGTGAGTTAGCTGTGACGTTTGGCTCACTGAAAAACTCTCGTGTAGAAGCTAGCTAGGGTGGAGTGGGGGAGGTTCTGACCTCGGGAGAACGTCGTGTGTGACATGGAAGTCTTTTCCGTTTGACAAAGCTGTTCTGGAGGCGGAAACCTGATCTGTGCTATCATGATATACAGCCAAGTACCTAGTCCTTGCTGTCATGATATTCAGCCAAGTACCTAGTCCTTGCTGAGCTGCATATCAGTATAACTCAAAATGTTGTGCCTTGCGGGAGATATTATGACAGTAATATTTGCCTAGTTTCATGTTTTTAGCAATCTATTTGTCTCTTATCTTCAACTCCATTCTCATTTACATTTGCATACAGCCACGCACGTTTTACTGCCCTGGTTATCCTCAACCCCGGTGCTGACTTGCCACCCTGCTGCCCTACACAGTCTCATATTTACATATATAAAACAACGTATTACGTTACTAAAGGAAATAACAATCAGTTGACTCCTGTACTGGGTACAGAATGAGTCAGTTCTCAAAAGAGTCCTCCTGACACTGGGTACAGAATGAGTCAGTTCTCAAAAGAGTCCTCCTGACACTGGGTACAGAATGAGTCAGTTCTCAAAAGAGTCCTCCTGACACTGGGTACAGAATGAGTCAGTTCTCAAAAGAGTCCTCCTGACACTGGGTACAGAATGAGTCAGTTCTCAAAAGAGTCCTCCTGACACTGGGTACAGAATGAGTCAGTTCTCAAAAGAGTCCTCCTGACACTGGGTGTCCAATCAAAGATTTCATGTTTCTTTTTTTCTTTTCGTAATTGTACGTTTACGTGTTTCTGTTGTTTTTGTGGATGTACCGTTCACGACCAGTGGCATAAGATTGCCTGCCGTTAGAAACTGTGCTAAAAACGATTAGCCACCGAGTAATCCCCTTACCCTGTAGTGGCAACAGTCGATCATGAATCTTTAATTATAACCCGACCGGGTGTGTGTGTGTGTGTGTGTGTGTGTGTGTGTTGTTTACTATATATATATATATATATATATATATATATATATATATATATATATATATATATATATATATATATATATATATATATATATATATATATATTTTTTTTTTTTTTTTTTTTTTTTTTTTACTTTGTCGCTGTCTCCCGCGTTTGCGAGGTAGCGCAAGGAAACAGACGAAAGAAATGGCCCAACCCCCACCCCCATACACATGTATATACATACGTCCACACACGCAAATATACATACCTACACAGCTTTCCATGGTTTACCCCAGACGCTCCACATGCCTTGATTCAATCCACTGACAGCACGTCAACCCCGGTATACCACATCGCTCCAATTCACTCTATTCCTTGCCATATACACGGCAGAAGATCGGTTAAAGTGTTAGTAGGTGTAAGGCTCATCACAAAGGGCATCTTAATTCATACGGTTTTGGAAGGAAGCCTCCAGAGACCATTTCCCGTCTACTGTGCGTCTGGCAACACCGTTGTACTCCGTGTCGTAATTGTGTTTGGATATAATGACCATCAAAACTAATGTCCATTAAGCTAGACACCATACCACACAATAATCATCCTATTCACCTGTCACCCTCAACTCTAATCCCATTTTCATGGTGTAGGTCAGATGCACACAGGCAAGCACCTTCCATGAGAGTTAACCATACATATCTGGAGGTCCCCAACTGCAGTGCTTCAGGCTGGCAAAAGCCACTAACGCCCAGTTCCCTTGGGGCAGATTTGCTATCCTCCTACCCTCGCAACAGACAGGGTACAAAACGCTGAAATTGTTCCACTGTTGTTGGCAGGTCTCAGGGCGGTGTGGTCAGGCCTGCTAGTCGTTGGGCGAAATGTTCCAAGAGGCTGGCGTTAAGTTACTCACACAACTGACTACACGAAATACGTCGTGAAAGGGCTACTCACGGTTTAAGGGCTGTGTTCCTGTTGTCGCTTCGATTTCTGCTGTAGGACGACCATGAGATGATACATGACCGTGGCAAGATTCACAGGCTGGGGAAAATGTAAAAGAACTGTTAGTTTCACGGGGACCATGTTACTTTGCCTGCAAACGCCAGGAAAAAGGACCTGAAAATCCATTAACCAGTGTGTCCCTCTGAACTCCCACTGTCCCTCTCCCCAGATCCTCGAGACGGGTGGGATTAAGGGGTCTAATCCCTCCTTCTCATCATCGTCTAGAGGACCAAGGCTGAGGAGGGGACGACGAGGGAACTCATCCTCTAGTATATCCTCTTCAGATATACACACATGAGCGTTCATGCCCTTGAGTCCCACCCTCTAAATCGCTCTTCCAGTCGATACCTTTCATCCCCACTTGGGTCACCATGTTTGCAGACGGTGAACAGGAAATGACAGATAAGATTCCTTATAACTAAGACAGTGCTGATGGAGTTTTACTCTTTTACTGAGTGATATATATATATATATATATATATATATATATATATATATATATATATATATATATATATATATATATATATATATATATATATATATATATATATGAGAGATGATGCCTGACCATTATATCGCGGCATCACTTCTCAGCTAGCTAAAGCGACAGAAAAATTCTGCCAACATATAAGACTGAACAAGAGGCTGACGAGCTGAAGGAAGAAAGACACTGCTGGTGAGCCGGTTGAGAGGTGAGGCGGGGGCAATCATGTTCTCACATTGAAATAACCAGGCCATCAGAGACCCATGGCTCGTCCCCTCGTGCTCTGCGCTGACCTACTATAGCCATAAAAGGTTGACGCAGTGGACACGAGAATGATATAACGGGATGGGCTGAAGGCGTGAATTCACCCTAGTCTAACTCTATCCTCTTTGTGACCAGCCTACAGAAACACGAGGATAAAGCGAAAAGCGGTAAATCCTCTTTATGGGACTTTCTTTCTCTATATATATACACAGAGAGAGAAAAAGAAATAACAAATATATTACTGTGTTCGCCGTCACACACGACACAGTTGTCCTGTTATCCCTGGCAAACTTAAAATGGTTGGCTGCTGCACTAGAAGATATACGAATTGACTCGATTCTCGCCTGGGTAGTTTTAGAATAACCAAGTATGGTCGATGGGTTTAGTGTGCGTACGAAGGTGTGAGAACGAGGGATGTCTCACGGCCAACGTATATCATCTGTAGCTTCAAAACAAATAGATCAGACGAATATAGATCAGACGAATATACAAACAGAGCCATCGTGATTTGATTTTATTCTATTTTTGCCGCTATTGCACCTAATTTTTTGTGCACTCTTATCCATCCTGTGAGCGGTGGCGCAAAAGCGAACATAGAGTGCACAAAAGGCCCAGGGACTGGTAGGCCTCAATGACTGAAATACATTACAGGTTACGTAGGTGAGAAAAGTGTTAACATGGATTGGGTAACACAATGAACGATTTGGCAGATTTCATGGTACGTGAAGATTACAACTGTAGAACAACAGTAATCAGATTACGTTTCTAGATAAATAAGAAAAGAACTATTTACAATACGCAATGGTATGATACTTGCCAAGTATCCGAGACAGAGCAATGTTATGGATGAAACGTTTGCACATATCTGGTAATGCTTTGCATGTATCGTCTCTGAACTCACTGATTTTTACAACAGTCAAGGATGTAATGCTCCAACCTGAGAGTATTACTTTATTGGCAAAATTTACAATTGGTCTGTTCACTATCAACGGGAGGGACAAACGCCCATGAGTATTTTTAGCCTAGCCTAGCCGAAGTCGGGCGACAACAACATCGAGGTGTCTACTAATCCTAAAAGTTGGAACCGTATGTATATGACTCATTTTGCATGATACTGTGGTGGTATATGGACATACTTGTGTTGATTTCACTACGTAAGTCTAAAGGATTTTGTTCACGTTCTTTTCGAAGGATGGTTTTATAAAGCTACGGGCACGTCGACCAGGGGGTAATCCACTTCCTCTTTTAAGGCAGAAGTTTTGGCTGGTTCATCATCAACTTCAACATGCATTCTAAGCCCAATATGGGATGAACCCAGGGACAGTGGACTCTAAGCCCAGCTTGAGTGATTTACTTATACCTGTGTCGTGCTTCAAACACAGGTATATTAGTCATAGTGCAGCGAGTTTAACACAGTTAATAATGGTTTGTGTTACGAAACGCCATGCTGTCCGTGACGAAAACCATGGACGGCGGTCCCCAAGCCCTGCCGTCCGTGATGAGAACCATGGACGGTAGTACTCGGGACCAACCGTCCGTGATGAGGACAACGGACATTGGTCCAGCCGTCCGTGATGAGGACAACGGACATTAGTGTCCCTAGCCAGCTGTCCATGTGAAGAACCACGGACTATGGTGTCGAGGGCCCTGTCAGCCGAAACAAGAACCACGGACGGTGGTCCCCAAGGCCTTTCGTCCGTAACGAGAACCACGGACGGTGGTCGGCAGAGGTCTGCCCGTCGTCCGCGACCTTCACACTTCATTAAAGCACTAGGGGGTAGGTGGGTAAGGGGGAGCGTGTGGAATTCAAGGTAATATGCTGTTGAATTAATTACTCTCATTGTCATGTTAATTACAACGTGAAGACCAAGGGTTAAGGCTATAATGATCATGTAGGCAATATCTAATGTCCCTTTTTTTAATATAAATATCAATACACAATGAAACCATTCAACGAAAACCGGAAATCAACCCAACAACAAAAAGTCATGATTAAGGGAGAAACATCGTAAGGAAACATCAGTGTAAACTAGAGAGATATATCGATGTTGGTTATCAATGTTGGTTACTGATATCAATTACTGATGCTGGTTATGTTATTGTTGCAGATCCCTGCGTGTACCACAATCTCTTCCCAAAGGTCAAGCCTGTACATAAGGCCTTCTTGGGTAAGTATATCTTATGTTTATTTATACATTTAAGCTTGCCAAACTACTCTCCTGATTCTCTCTCTCTCTCTCTCTCTCTCTCTCTCTCTCTCTCTCTCTCTCTCTCTCTCTCTCTCTCTCTCTCTCTCTCTCTCTCTCTCTCACGACATTTAGAATTTTGGCCTGAGGGTCAGGATGTAGATCTTTGAGTATTGTGTGAAGGCAGTTCTTCGTGTGATGTGAAGGTCAGGGTTCGAGCAGCAGGACGAGGCAGTGACTGACGACGGTGTCAGGCTACATACTCTCCCAAACTGTCAGGGGTGTCAGCTACATACTCTCCCAAACACGACCAGGTGTGTCAGCTTCACACAAACTCCCCCTCACACCACCACAGTGTCAGCCAGAACACACTCTCCCCAGCACGACCAGGAGCGTCAACCAGAACACACTCTCCCCAACACGACCAGGAGTGTCAACCAGAACACTCTCTCCCACACACGACCAGGAGTATCAGCCAGAAAACTCTCTCCCCAACACGACCAGGAGTGTCAGCCTGAACACTCTCTCCCCAACACGACCAGGAATATTAGCCAAAACAAACTTCCTAACACGACCAGGAGTGTCAACCAGAACACACTCTCCCTAACACGAGCAGGAGTGTCAGTGGAAGACGAACCATTTAATACTTAATCCCAGCAAGAGACTCCAGGTTCTGAACACAGTGTGTCGTCTTACCTTTTATTTTACACCTGCAGCAGTAACAGATTTACTTCTTGAAGATATCGAGGGAGGTGACGTCTTACTGGAAATGTATCAAGTACATTTTTTTCACTTTATGAAGAAATGAAAAGTAATAAAAATCGAAGTTCTCAGATTATAATTCAAAACTTTGATACCTACTTTTCATTCTTTCATAAAGTGAAAAAAAAAATGTTGTTAAGGCATCTTCAACTTAAGCCACAATAACGATACGCAAAATGTGTATCAACTCCAAAATATTCTCTATTCCCTCCAGATAATGTTGACCCCATACTGTCCTTAAAGCTGTGTGCTGGCCTTGCTCAGGTGCTTCTGACCCTCCTTCACAGGTCATACTTCCCTCCATGTGGTACTGACCCTGTACTGTCTCGAGGTAGTACTTTTCTGCAGGTGGTACTAACTCCGTAACATTTCCTGGGTTGTACTGTCTTTCAGCAACGATAAATAACAAACTATTCTTATTTACTGAATGCTCAAGGTTTCATGCTTCAGCCAGGCTTCAACTGTCTGGCTTTCCTTTTCCATAAAATCCTAAAATTGTAAGTATTTGCTAGAAAATTATTTTTCATTAAAATGACCTTTTTGAAATCATTACATCATTTTCTTCTCCGATGATGTGACATGACATGTTACTAGGGACGCGTTACATTAGACTCTAGGCTCACTTCTACCAGTGGGGAAAGTGCCTTTGTACTACTACCAATGGCCCGAAAAGCCTTAACTGACTCAGGCCACCACCCAGCGGGTGACCGTCGTCTTCGGGCATGAAGAACAGACAGTCCCTTGTGTTTTATGGCATGTTTCAGCCGCACATCCAGCCACACGAAGGGGTGACGTTTGAGATGTACCCTGTCCACAGGTGTGCCCTAACCACTGGTATCGCCAAGTGAGGGGGTTGGGGGTCTGGTTAGCGGCGCGGCCAGACTACAAGAATAGCCAAGTGTATCAGCCATTTTCTTTTTTCTTTTTTTTTTTAGGCTACAGTCCACAGATGTGATGTGGTGAGCCCACGAGCATAGCTCCCGCTCACAGGGTTGGCTCCAGCTCCAGCCAGCTCACAGTGCCGCAGCCAACTCACAGGCACAGTCTCATGTGGACCCAGCCAAAGGTGTAGCCAGAACATGAGAGCCAGGGCAACCCCACAACGATCATCGCCATCGTCACGGCAGGACTACCTTGCAAAACACAAGGCAAACCCTCCAGCAGGACGAATTCACCACAAGACCTCGAAATGGACGAATCCACCACAACGAGAGCTCGAGCAGGACGAGTCCACCACAACGAGACCTCGAAAAGGGAAAAGGACGAATCTACTACAACGAGACCTCGAGCAGGACGAGTCCACCACAGCGAGACCTCGAAAAGGACGAGTCCACCACAACGAGACCTCGAAATTGACGAATCCAGCACAACGAGACGTCGAAAAGGACGAGTCCACCACAACATCGAGCAGAACAAATCTACCGCTCGAACATTTAAAGAGGACGAGCTCACCATGACGAACCCTTCAGCAGAGGAGGAACCTCTCCAAGACCAGCCCTTCAGCTGAACAACACACCAGCACACTTAACAATATCTGGTCACTTCGAGATAATGAGAATCCTAAGAGCAGGAATACTCACCAGAATGACTTTTAAAAGCAAATCTACCTTAAAAAAAAAAAAAGGGTCCTCTTTCAGTATTACAATCCACCACGAACCCCTTAAAAGAGGGATAAACGGAGTTCGCTGGCCGGCGGCTCTCTTACTAGGACGATTCCTCAGACCTGGTCGAATCTATCGAGTGGCTACTACCCATCTAGCAGCAGGAGTTCATCACTAGGAGAAGGATGGCTATTACAGAGAGATGTTATAGTCAAGACGACCCCTCGCTCCGTCAGGAAAATCCGACGACCAGAACACTACCGTCAGAATGGTAGCACCATGGGAACGACCATTCAGACTGAACTACCCCGCACTACCAGCGCGACCAGATCGCAGGAGAGATCACACCACCAGAACGACCCTTCATCACAACAAGGGACTTGAAGCCTGAGCAGGACGACCTTGTGAGACGACTCACACCAGTAGGAGGAAGGAAGAAGTAGTAAGAAGAGCCTAATGAAGACACGGGAGGGAGATGACCAAAGCCGCTTAGCAAGACGACTCTCAAGGAAGTTCACCCTAACGAGCCCAGCAGCAGCAGCAAGAGGAGGACTGGGCGGACAATGCCACTGTGAAGGAATATGAGTGGGGTTAGACCCGTCAGTGAATAATTAACGGCATCGGCTCACCTGTTACGCCATCCTCCACCTCCAACACCTGAGAGAGAGAGAGAGAGAGAGAGAGAGAGAGAGAGAGAGAGAGAGAGAGAGAGAGAGAGAGAGAGAGAGAGAGAGAGAGAGAGAGAGAGAAATATGTACATATGATTACTTTCTTCTACAGTGCGGGGAAGGAATTCTACACTTGTATGTATATGTGTGTAGTTACCTATTCGTACTGCGCAGGGAGGCGCAGGGAGGGAGTTTTACATGCCTCAGGCCCCATCTTCTTGAACATTCTTTACTGCCAAGAATTTTCTTAAATTCTGTATGTCCGCATTGACTGTATCTTCATTCATTTTATTTCTTTCATCTGCTACACTTATAAAAGCATTTCTTTATCTCCTTTCTGTCAAATTCCTTCTTTAATTTCATGCTATGTTCTCTGGTTGTTCTATTCCAAAATCTTTTAAAAGAATTGTGAACCATCCACGGCATATAGCTGATTTAAGACTGATAGGTTGAAGTCGTCACCCTTTGATCTTCTCTTCTCCATGATGGGCAAATCTAAGGCCTCTAGTCTTTTTCTACAACTCAACTTTCTAAATACTGGTACCATCCTTGTTCCTCTCCCAGGACCTTCTCTATTAGCACTTTGTAACTTTTTTTTTCTTTTTGTTTGCAGTGACCAAACTTGAAAAGCACATTGTAGTTTTGGACTTATGTAAGACGTCAACATCTCACTAATTATTTCCTTAAGCAAGAACTTGAATGCAACCCCATTATTCATCAGCAGACTCTAGCGACAGTTTAGGCTCAATGTCCATTCCCAAGTTTCTTTCATACACAGATTCCCTCTTCTTATTTCTCGCTAGACGATGTTCAAATCGAGGCCGTCTTTAACATCGACCTATCGATTTCCTCAGGTTGAACTTCATCATCTTTGTGTCAGACCAACTTTGTAACCTGTCAAGGTTCCCTTGTAAGTTGATGCATTCCTCTACGCTTTTGAGTTCCATCATGACCTCTGCTTCATCTATACACGTTCAGATAGGAGTCTATACCTTTTGGCAAATCACTAACATATATCAAGAAAAGTAATGGTCCCAGAACGGAGCCCTGCGGAATTCCATTTTGAGAAGGCTTCTCTGACATGCATCCATTGTTCCCTTACACTCAAGATCATCTCCCCGACGAAGAAGTCTCTACAGTTATATCTCCTATGTAACTCTTATCTCATTTCTGCTCTTTTACCTTCCTCGTTTACTACATAATCAAACTTCAGCATTACATTATCACTTTTTCTCTGTGGCGTCTCATATACGGTATACTCGGTATTTATGCTAGTATGTGTAACGATAAGATCTGATAATGATGGTATATCATCCTAGTAAGTTCATTAACATGTTGGTATAGGAAATTTTCCAATATAAACTCTACGAACTTGTGTCTCCTTGATTGTCTATCACCACGAAAATCCAATTTACTCCAGTCTCTCTGTAACTGAACTTCCCATCATTACAACTTTATCTTCTCTAGAAGTATACGTTTTACTGATTCTCGTACCAACTTCATTGTTCCTTCGTTGTTATCACTGAAAATTTACTCTGGACTATTATAATTCTCTAAGACAATATAGTAACAACTCTCCTATGCACTTCCTTCCCACAGTTACCTTTCCAGATATGTCTTGTCTGAGTGGGTCGTCTGCTACTGTTTTCTGAAACTTAAGGTTTTCTCTTATTAGGAGAGCCAGACCTCCTCCTTCAGCTATTTCCCTCCTTACTATCGTGTACCCCTCTGGGCAGAAAAAGGTGAGGTCTTGTCGCTTTAGTAGTTTTTTCACAACTTCAAAAGTGTCACGTACGTTTTCTCTGATAAGATTCTTTACTATTTACTACTAATCATTCAGCATTGTTTGTACATTTTTTCATCTGATGTTACCATTTTCTAACATTCTTGTCTTATCTGCGGTTCTGCTCCGTCCTCTCGCCTCATTTAGTGTCTTCCCTCTTTTTTTTGTGTGTTTACAAACGCAAAAACATATCAAGAAACCAACTTCCAGACCATCAAAAGCTACTCCATGAGGCTCATAATCTTGTGAACATGCAGAAAACGAAGCTGATGTTCTATAAACCTCCTAATGTGATAATGTTACTGTTGGACCAAATCAAAACCTTCCTGCATAATGCCCAATACATCTGCTTCTCCATCCTGTCTCCATCTCGACAGATGAAGAATGTATCGTCCTTCACCGGATAACCTCATTAGATCATCTGGTCTTCTGTTGTTTGGCTTTGACATGTACTACAACCATAACACATCCAGATATTGGGCTAAAGCTGCCCAATCTTCACAGATACAGACTTGCTCTGTGCTACTCTTTTGCGACTGGTAGCTGTAGGCAGGTAAGACCCACGATTTCTTCCTTACGTCATACTATCCGATTGATGGTGTTCCCTCAAACCTTCTACGATAAAAAAAATGAATGAGAAAGAAACTACGAAACACTTTTAGAATGAAAGACATCGTAAACTCGATAAAGTAGATGAGAGCAGTGAAAAAATGCGGTTACAATCATTTCAAGAACTTTACTTCAAATGGAAACAAATTTTAGAAGACGAACGTAATCCATAAAACATAACATAGAACAAATCAACATAATGACTCTGTGTGGGAAGGATGTAGAACAACGTGATCATTCTTGCTTATGGTCATCTGAATATCAACTGATTATTCTAAAAGGATGAATGAGACTGGATGACTAATCAGACTAGTCTGCCTTCGTGAGTCTCAACGTTGTTCTGTTCATTCTTCCTCCTGCTATGGATATCACACTCATGGATTATCTACCTAAATGTAGGACCGGCAGGCAGCATAGTTGGCAAAGTTACGGTTGCATGCCAGTAGAAGTATGGCAGGTTGTGGCGAAGTCAGCGCACCTAAGTGGCGGAGGCAAAATTTGAGCATCCGAGTGGCCGAGACAAATTAGAGCACCCAAGAAAAAGGAGTGGGCGTTGTGGCGGCACACAGGTGGAATAGGATGGTTTATCTAATGTACTAAACTGGGAGAGAATAACGGTGAACTAGGGTACCCTAAATAATTTAGACATCAGACGAACCTGAACGAGGAGACTGCTTTAAAGAGGAGCCCGACTTGTATCCAGGGCCACACTTACCTTCTTACTCTCGTTTCATAACATCCAGGAAGAACGACGCGCTGGATGTGTACTAAACTGGAGTCGTATCTTGCGTTATATGACCCCTGCCCGTGTATATCGGGACTCAACCCCTTGAACACGACTGTGCGACTCTTGAGTACGACGGTACGACCCTTGAACAAGACGGTACAACCCTTGAACACGACGGTATGACCCTTGGGTGCCATCTTGTTTTAAAAGTTAAAAGAGGTCATCATGACCTCCCCCCCCCCCCCACACACACACACAAACACACACACATATACTGACCAGGTTGGGTCAAACAACCCAAAACATGATAATGCTTCTGCTAGAAAAGAGGACTTCATAGTTACGTGTACAAACTTCCCTACCTTGCGATATTGGTCTAACCGATCCTCATTCTCTTAGCCATAAGAAACAAACTACTGAAAGAGAATTAAGAAAGACAAGAGGGCAACTAAACGCTTCCCGGTAACAATCCACAACACAACGAATATAATGGCAGTCTTGACTGTAATGCCCTATCACGCCTTATGCTTCCTGGACCTACAATTACCTATACTAGGAATGGAAAGTACGGTGGCACTCCACGCAGTGAAGCCAACGATACTGTGGCTTCCGTATACATAAATGTCTAGGTCATCATTGAGGTGTTTACTCTTAATCATATACTGTAGCAATGTAAAGAACATTCATTTTTAACATGAATTTACGTTGACTGAAGTATATGCTTTATGAAATGAATGATAAAGCCTCGGTAATCATATAAAACAAAGAAGTATTTGAATATCTTTTACGAGCAGCATGCCATTCTTGCGTTAACATTTTCTTAGAATACTCTGGCTTTCAAAGCAAAAGTCTTTGAGCAGACAATAATACCTCAGGTGTTCCTGCATGTTTGTCCACGCCATCTATTGAGCGGAGGAACAGTCATAACAAAACAAGGATATAATGGCTTTTACTAACCATTGAAACGTAATTCCATGGTTTTTAATTGATACGACTGAGTAAAAGCAGGACTAGTATATAACAGATATATACCAGCGTTCCAGTCTGAGTTTAATTGGACTGTAATGAAACAGTCATATTTCTATGCCTCTCTGCTTGTTTTTATCGTCATCAGAGGACGAGAGGCCAAACATAACAGTAATTCTTTTCAATGTCATCCACGTTGTTCCCACCTACCTTTTGTTGACTGTCATATTTTGTGAAAGCTCTTAATCCGTTGGGCAGGAAGGTACAACCCATGGACATGATAGGCTGGCCTTCGGATGACTTATGGGTCGTTCCTAAGCAATCAGGTCTCTTGTTATCTGTCCTTCTTCCCATGTACTGTCGCGTTCTAGGAGATAATACTGTTCCATGTTCCATATGTACTGTCGCGTTCAAGGGGGACAATACTGTTCCATGTTCCACGAACAGTATCTGACTAGGCTAACGCTCATACATCGCGCACAAATCAAATGCACGTTCGATACAGACTACGAGTTGAGTGTAAGACCTTCAACCCAGTGTTCTCCTTCAAATACCCTTAGGTTTAATTCACACTATAGTAACGGTAACAGTCTAGTCAAGGGATGATGTCATTCCGGTCACGATACTAGGGTATTCACATACGCTGTCCAGTACAGGCACGATCTCGTTCCGGTCACGGTTTCAATTAACATTTCACCTGAAAACAAGCGACATAATCGTTTGAATAATAATTTGCACAGGCAATATTTTTAGTAATGAATGTATTGGAAGTATACATGAATTATCATTATCTCATTTTATAAGACCTTACTTTCTCCATCTTGTTTTCACTAATTGATATTTTTCTGGAAACGAGCGATAGAATCGTTTGAATCATTTGTAGAGGCTACATATCTAGTAATAAATATATCAGAAGCATATACTCATTACTATAACTTTAAATAGACATACCTCTCCCGTAACCACACTTGCATAATTTCCTCTTCTTTGGAGCCATATTTCACAGCACCAGACTCAGTGACGACTGAAGCATCAAGACGGGTGTGAGGCTGTGAGCAGCTCGCTGTAAACAGGTCACACTGACGGTCGGCCACGGGAAGTAAAGCCCACACTACAATCCCGCCCCAGTCAATATATCTTTCAACAGATTCCCTCTTGGACGTGACTGGGCCTTGACTTGAATGTGATCGCTAGTGTGTACACTTCCCTAGACATGCATTATCAAATACCTAACTGGACTGTGAATGCGGCGTGCCTGGACCGTGACCGTCACTATAATATTGATAAAGCCTTAACCTACATATCGAGGTCTCAACTTTACTCACCATGAAATGTCACACTTAGTCCAACAATGATCTTTTGAACGTTATCTCATCTCTACCGTCTCGTTAGTACTGGTATGCAAGTGGTTAGGAAGATGATTTCGTTCTACCAAAGAAGGAACCATAATGTGCTCCTGGTGTGTGTGTCACAGTAGGTCCCAGGTTACTGTGGCAGGAGCCAGGCTGTACAAGTGGCAGAAGCCAGGCTGTAGTTGCTGCAGAAGCCAGGCTGTATTTATGACAGGAGCCAGGCTGTATTTGCTGTAGAAGCCAGGCTGTACTTATGACAGGAGCCAGGCTGTATTTGCTGTAGAAGCCAGGCTGTACTTATGACAGGAGCCAGGCTGTACTTATGACAGAAACCAGGCTGTACTTGCTGTAGAAGCCATACTGTACTTATGACAGGAGCCAGGCTGTACTTATGACAGAAGCCAGGCTGTACCTGTGGCAGAAGCCAGAGTATACTGTGGCAGGGGCAAGACTGTCCCTTCAGTCGTACGTGTTGGATCCCAGCGTTTGCCTTGCACTGGTACATGCAGGTGTTTCTGGCAGCGAGTGACATTCTCCTCTGTTTCAGCAATGCTAAAAATCTTTGCATTTAATGTAATAAAGACGAGAGAGAGAGAGAGAGAGAGAGAGAGAGAGAGAGAGAGAGAGAGAGAGAGAGAGAGAGAGAGAGAGAGAGAGAGAGAGAGAGAGAGAGAGAGAGAGGGAGAGAGAGAAATGAATACGCTGTAAGCCTGTGTATATGCTTGTCATATTATCACGTCCTTCCAAACAGCTTTTGGCCAGAGGCCGATCCCCCGGTGTTCAGTTACTAGGGCGGAAAACACCCTCAACTTGGCCGCGGCAGAGGAGTGTAACGGTCTAATTTTACATCCCACACTCTCTAGTTTTATGTTAACTTCAGATTGTGTACTTGGTACGCTGGTTTGTGCGTCGTAACTCTAGTGCTGGCGCGAGACTCCGCCCAGCTCCTGCCGCCTCACACATTCATCATGGGTACTGTTTGTTGTTCTTTTAGTCTTCATTATCATCTTGTTTCCCTGGTTTCATCATCCTAATTTTTTTTCAAATATTTCATCTATGTGAAATTCGTTGCTTTCTTGAAATTAACCGTATCATTAGCCTTCCTTTTTTTTTTATTTCTATTCTTATTGTAATTCAATCTGCTGCCGCTGCAGCAAGAACCACAGTACCACAAAATCAAACTAATTTCGATTTCTTGTTTTGATTTGACTGTGCAGAGGCAGTTGGAGTTCTCAACCACTGACAACACATCATTATTATATATACAACCCCAGGGACCCTATCAGCACATTATCATATCTACAACCTCAGGAACTCTTCATCTGTATGCTCCTGTCGTTCGAAAGCTGCGCTACACTCATTAGAAGAGAGGATAGGCTATTGTGAAGCGAGAGGTTCTTTGATATAGCCTCGCCAAAAGTGACCCTTTCACTCGATGTATAACCTCAATCAGGCGCAGACCGGCAGTACCATCATACATTTAAAGGCACGACAGTTCATAATCTGCATAAGGAAAAGCATCAAAGGTACTCTAGAATGCAAGTGAAAATGAAAAGAAAATGGATTTTAAGAAAACGGATGAAGTTGGAGCGCTGGTACTCAGCGAGGAACAAAACGTTGCTTCTATTCCTGTGCCGTAAACAGTGGTGACAGAGGCTGGTGACCACCCTGGCACGCCTCCTGTTGTCAGAGAAAATAAAGCAGGCAGGCAGGAAGGCGGGCGGGCAGGGCGCCCCCCGCCAGAACGTACCGGCTCTGGTCGCCAGGCAAGGCTGACGGGAAAAAAGTTGGTGTGAGAGAAACCAAGAGGGATGAAAAGAACGCGCGGGAAGAGAGAGAGAGAGAGAGAGAGAGAGAGAGAGAGAGAGAGAGAGAGAGAGAGAGAGAGAGAGAGAGAGAGAGAGAGAGAGAGAGTACGTGGAAGGCCGAGATGAGAGAGACAAAAAGAAATGTAAGGAGTTCACTGGAAGACGGGGTGAGACTGAAAGACGAATAGTGTAGGTGTAGGATAAAGTGAGAAAGTCCACGTTATGAGCAATGTCGGGGAGGGTTATGGACTAAGTTACGTCTGTAAACAGAAACATTCACGTAATCCATTACATAGTAATGACCGATCCAGCTTCATCTACCACCATACCAAAGCCACTTATGTACTCCTCTTCATGTACAACCATAACAAAGACACTAATATATTCCTCATCATCTACAATCATAACAGACACTAATATACTCCTCATCATCTACAACCACAACTGACAGTAATACATTCCTCTTCATCTACAACCATAAGACAAATATAATCCTCTTCATCTACAACCATAAGACAAATATATTCCTCTTCATCTACAACCATAAGACAAATATATTCCTCTTCATCTACAACCATAAGACAAATATATTCCTCATCATCTACAACCATAAGACAAACATATTCCTCATCATCTACAACCATAAGACAAATATATTCCTCATCATCTACAACCATAAGACAAACATATTCCTCATCATCTACAACCATAACAAAGACACTAATATATTCTTCCTAATCTACAACCATAACACATACACAAATATATTTCTCATCATCTACAAGCATAACAATAACACTAATACATTCCTCATCATCTACAACCACAACAAAGACACTCACGCACACATATCCAAGGTACAGGTTTGCATGTTTACATTCAAAAGTCATTAACATGTATTCACGCAAAGGCACAAACAAACAAACATACAGAAAACAAAAGCGCACTGGCCCATATACACAAAGATATGAATCCCTGCACATACAGTCATGATCATGTATGCGAGGTCATTTATTCAAAGCATTTTCTTCAATGAGACCTGCATATATGAACGCCTGGGTGTGAACTATGACAAGGTACATGTATAAGTACTGCCACATACCTGGGTGTGAACTATGACAAGGTACATGTATAAATACTGCCACATAAAGAGAAATATTACTGACTATGAGTCAACACGAGACCTTTCCCTCTTGGGTTCGAATCGTGGGCGCGGCAGTCAGCCCACGCTCAACGCAAGTGTTCATCCTCTCTTGGCGATGGTTAACAAATGGGTACCTGGCTTAGGCTGGTGTGTGTGTGTGTGTGTGTGTGTGTGTGTGTGTGTGTGTGTGTACAAATATAGGAATAAAGACATGATACATATATACGAGGTTAATAGACGGGGCAACACGTGTAAAACTTTCCCCGTAACACACACACAGTAATCACATAAACATACAGGTGATCATAAACACAAATGAGTCCCATGTTTACAAAATCCGTACATAAAACAGAGTTATATACCGAAGCACATATACGGGAGGGTAAATACGTAGGAACACACGCGTAGACAAAACCTCTAACAATGGCAACGTCACACTTGATATTAACAGTCACGTATAAATGCAGATCACCGGGGGGGGGGGGGGGGGGATTAGGAGGGGATGGAATCCTCCCAACCCTGGTAATTACTAATTAGGTACAGGACAACTATTCTAACCAACAGAGGTTCTGACAGCAACACGCATAACCCTGCCTGCAAAACCCTGCTCTATATAGCTGCAACACACACAGGCAATAACACAAACTGAGGGAATGTTCAAGCAGAGCTGCACTGCCTCAACGATTACAGTGATGCATCACATCAACAAAGAACAAGGCTTTTTTTTTTTTTTAATTTTCCAAAAGAAGGAACAGATAAGGGGGCCAGGTGAGGATATTCCCTCTAAGGCCCAGTCCTCGGTTCTTAACGCTACCTCGCTAATGCGGGAAATGGCGAATAGTATGAAAGAAAAAAAGAAATATATATATATATATATATATATATATATATATATATATATATATATATATATATATATATATATATATATATATATATATATGTCATTTTGATAATCATGGTCTGTCAAGCCACCAGCCTATAAAAATTCCCGGATTACATTACATACCAAAGTAATCTCAACGCCCAGCACCAAGTAGGAGAAGACGTTGTTATCAGAACATGAGATATTCAACGATTTCCATTGATCAAATTCATCCTCTCATTGGAATGAACGACCTCAATAAAGCTTGTCAACCTAGCCACCACCCACATCTCCGTCTGTGCCAAGGGAGGCGCAGGAAAGCCAGATTACTTACATGATACTGATACCTGAAGCAGCCTATATCATCGGAGACTTCGATATATATATACACCTCGGAGGCTCTACAACAGACACTACAGGGCAGGGAGAGCTACAGTATAATGACGTTGATAAAATGCCATGGTTCAGCACCTGGGACCAAACTTTTCCAGTAAGTCTTCCAGTGTCCACAACCCCCCGGCATAATCCTCGAAAATGGCAAAACTCACCACAACACATGAAACCGTATGACCTCGCCTGATTTGGTAGTTACATTAAATGAACCAACCCGTGCTCTGGGAACGATTGCCAACACACAAGGCATACGGGAATCTTGTTAGATAGATCATCTACGATGATTTTACCGATACAAACTTGAAAAAAAAAATAAAAGATCCTGGCTGTTCGAGGTTTGTATGATATATATATATATATATATATATATATATATATATATATATATATATATATATATATATATATATATACGGTCAAATTTATCTACTTTTCACCAAGTTCTCTTCCATCCATTAATGTGCTTTGTACTCTTCTGTCGTCTTACTCTCGCATCATTTGCAATACACCTAATAATGATAGCTTACACCTTTCTGTCCACTTCTGAAATCAATACTATTAGTTTTGGAGCTAATACCTTCCATTACAGTACTCCTACAAGAACGTCTTGTTTTAGGCATGGTTCCATTTGCCATGATATTTAATTTTCTATGATGTGTTCCAATTTCTACAACTGTATTTTCTGTTAGGTTCTATTTGCCACCACTTTGCAGTTTCTATTCGGTTCCATTTGTCACAACTTTGTATTTTCTCTTAGTTTCCATATGCCACCACTGTATTTTCTGTTAGGTTCTATTTGCATTTCTGTTAGGTTCCATTTGCCACCAAGTTGTATTTTCTGTTTGGTTCCACTTGCCATCACTTTGCATTTTCTGAAAGTCAAATACTTCATTTTTCCTAATTTACTTTTACCCATTTGTTCTGCCAGTCTCTCCAATGAAGCTATATTATACTTTCTCAAATACTTCACAAGCAAATAAAAAAAAAAAGTTCATACTCTTTCACTGTTGTGAACAACAATTTAATGTATGACAACTTTTACGTGGTAGAATCTACACTGGCCATCGATTATGAAATTGATAATGATCACGTATTCAAGATTATTTTTTTTTTTTAAGGCTGAATCATATACTATGTTAGGTTAACTGTTTCTTTGCTGTATAGTTATTAGGCTAGATCCCACACTGTATATTGGAGTTATATGAATATATATATATATATATATATATATATATATATATATATATATATATATATATATATATATATATATATGCCGTTTTCTATGTATATATCTGTTGTACTGCAGTGATTGATGCTGTTTCAATAACATCATCAACGGTTTTACTGATTTTTTTTTTTATCTTTCGTACGGAGAGAGAGAGAGAGAGAGAGAGAGAGAGAGAGAGAGAGAGAGAGAGAGAGAGAGAGAGAGAGAGAGAGAGAGAGAGAGAGAGAGAGAGAGAGAGAGAGAGAGAGACCTCGTCCTGAATTAAACACGATAAATTCCTTCCCTCCAGATTACCAGAGGACGGTGGCCGCCTTCTCCATCATCAGCCTGCTCATCATGATCATGGGCTTCATGTTCTCCATCTACACCTTCCACCAGACCCGCTACATGTACAAGCGTCTCACCGCCTGTAGCCACGTCATCGCTGGTAAAAAAATAAAAAAAAACATATGGTGTCTACGAGTCTCTAGTCTCCCCTGTAGCAACTTCAGTCTGTTCCTCACCACCACACAACACCAGGAACCCCCATTGGAGTACGACCGTACGAACCCCTTACCGCGACGGGACGTCCCTTGCTATCTTTAGGCTGGCCTTAGACCTAACCCTTTGAGAGTTGGACCAAAGAGACCAGAGGCCATCATACAAGGGTTGTACCGTCGTACCCAAGGGCCTTATACCGTTCTACTCATGGGCTGTACCATCGTGCTCCAGAGAGGGTTAAAGTCTCTTTCATTATTCGCAGCATTTTTCAGCCTCTCTCTCTCTCTCTCATCGTCTGTAGCATCTTAAGTCTCAGTTTACATCACTCGGACGGTACATTCAGTCTCTTCGTTACGCTCACCAACCTCCAGTGTCTATCTTACATCCTACGGCAACTCGTCCCTCCGTCACGTCGGCAGCACCTCTAGCCTGGCTCTCCCTGACTGCTCCCACAGCAACACCGAACGCGTTCTCTTCCCTTTCTCAACACCTACAGTTACCAGTTCACTCCCCTAACCTCTCTTGTCTCATCCTTTCTCAACCACTAATAGCAACAAAGGTTTTCCTTTCATCATCAAGAGCCCAGTAGTTTCTCGCTCACTGCTCAAATCGCCATCATTCTTCCTATGTATCTCCAGAACCTCGTATTTCACTGTCTCCCCACAGAACCACTTGTGTCTCCGTCACTGTTTCCCATCACTTCAATTACCTGTTCTCCACCCAGATCACCTCAGGTCATATTCTCACCGTCCAAAGTACCTCAAGTCTCCTCCTCACTCTCACCTACACCGCCTGACATCACCTACAGTCTCCTCCTCATTCCCCAGTCGTTTGGTGTCTTCCTCCCTACACAGAGGTGATACACCACGTTCTAGCTGTTATACACACGCCATCACTATCCACTACACAGTTCTCATCACTGCTCACATCATCTCCATTCCTTTAGTCCTTATCTCGTCACCCATAGCAGCTCTAGCCTCATCCTTATTGCCCAAAGAACTTTAATTTAACTCTTCGCTGCCCAAATGTACCCCATTTTCTCTTTAATTGCCTGCAGAAGCCCCAGTCTCTCCCCGAGTGCACAAACTGTTTCGTGTCTCCCTTTAATTTTTTTCTACTTGTAACTGCTCACATCATTCCATGTCTCTCACTGACTATGTCTTACCATTTCCTCCACAGTACCATGAAGGTAATTAAACCTTTATAGCCAGCAACTGATACATTAAGAAAACATACCTACATTGCTTAATGTGAGGTATGTATGGACAAGAACTCATGAAATGCAAAGGCAAGTCCTTCCATTCTAAAATTCTCCTGTCACTGATATATAATTACAGAATTATGTCGATAAAAAAAGCTAGATTTATCCATTTGGAAACAAGTTATTAGTTTACCGACAATTGGTTTGACTGTAACGTACAATATACCACGCAGCTGGATGTGTTCTGATCGTGATCGAAGTGGCCACCTCCCTCTACCACTACGAAGCTGTCAACCTGCCCACGCGCCACCCTCCAGGCTCCACCTGGCACTACGGCTTCTCCTTCATGCTCGCCTGGGTAACCTTCATCGCTGAGGTGAGTGTCCTCCCTTACGAACCCAGTCACTGACTAGGTCCGCTGGTATATTTTCCGGTATAGGCAGTACGAGAGTCTGGTGTGCCCGTCGAGTGAATGCTCCGTGAGAATCTTGAATTCACCGTCCAAATGTCGGAGTTGATAAAGAGGCAATGATAATACTGCTCACGCCGATAGATAGTACTGGGTTATCCTACCTAGCCATACTTTTCGATGACTCACCCAGCCTCAGTGCTAGGTGACCCACCTCGTCCCAATATTGAATTACTTCTTTGAGAAAACATATCAGTTTCACACACTTCCGCTCCTGATTAACAATGGCAGAAGGAATTACACTTTCAATAATCCTCTGGAAGCCCTATTGACCGTCTGTGATAGACAACGCAACAGAAACATAGACTGATTGATAACGCCAATGGCAATTTCAAAAAGAAATTATAGTGCCAAATATTACGCCCAAAAAATGAGCATTCTTTCTGCCAGCGAACTCCTAATAGGAGTTTGTTTACTTTTCAAGAGTGCTCTTCCTACGAGTGTTGCCGCTCGTACACACCGCGATCCACAACCTCGACGCACGAAACTTTCCACCACCTAATAGGAATCTTTCGTAAGTAGAAAATTGAGGAAGTGGTAATTTTCATAGCTGTAAATAAGAAACCATAATGGAACTTGCACTTACCATGGAAGGATCTAACCCATTATAGCCACACACCCATGTTCTGTAAAGGTGAATAAAACCGATATATATATATATATATATATATATATATATATATATATATATATATATATATATATATATATATATATATATATATGCCATGCACCCATTTATCGACCATCCCCAAGGGAGGTTGAACACCTGGGTTGGGTGTGGACCGACTGCCGTGTCCAGGATTCGAATCCATGCGGGTCCGACCCCAGGTGTGCTCGTGCTAACCGCTAAACCACAGAGGCCTCTTGTGTGTTTTGTCTTAGGTTATACTTCTTTCCGTCAACGTCTAGACGATTACATAGCCTCACAGGCGACGGTGACTTTTCACTCTCGGTATAACCATAGGGAGGAAGAGTCCAGTAATACCTTACCTTACCTCCCTGGCCCAAGAGTCGGAACCACAGGTTATGAAGCGTTGTGATGTGTGTGCGTCTATGTGCAAAAAGTTCGGGGCAATTGAGCAGTAAAGGCTCCGTGTCTTCTCTATGGTAACTGGATCGTGAGAAAGAAGGGTCTTGGGATGTGTTGAAACGGTGTTTGTAGTGTTGTAGTGATGGGTGATGTCCAGAGCGTAAGCGGTGTTTGTAGTGTAGTAGTGATAGGTTATGTCAACAGCGTATGCAGGAGTGTAGTGAGACCCAGTTTAAGACTGAGTAGGAAGGTCGGTCGCTTAGTACTTGTTTGGTTATTTCAGTATGTGTGTGTGTGTGTGTGTGTGTGTGTGTGTGTGTGTGTGTGTTGGGACATCTGTGACTAGTGATTATTGGTGTGGTGCATGGGTAGGCTTTCCATTTCTACTTGGGGTTAGTTGGAGATGGGATGGGAGGGGGTCTCGTGCTATTGCACAGAATTGAGTGCCGAGCATGTTGGGCTGTGACAGTACTGGGAGGATCTTTCTATCATCTTGAAGGTGGCGAGTGTTTGTGGTTGTTAGACAGCCAGTGATTGTTCTGAGTGTATTAACTGGTGTGATTTGCAACTGTTATATTTGCCTTTTAGACGGTGGAAGATCAGGCAGGTGAGGCATAGTTTAGATTAAAGCGGATGATTGTTTGTATAGGATGTTGAGGGATTCTTTCCCCTCATCCAAATCTGTTGTCACTTAGTATCCTAAGGTCATTTGGTTTGTTTTGCTTTAATGTTAATGGTAGTGGTGTGGAGTGAATCTCATATGCTGTATGTAACGCATAGACTAGTTGATGTTTTGTGAAGTGAGAATGTCTATATAAGGTGACTGGAGGGTGTGAGCTGGATTCATGTCTGTCTTAGGTTGTGACTGAAGAATTTTGTGGAAATGCAGACATTCTGTTCAAGGTGAGCAATAATTCCCGCTGTGTAATGTAATGCTACACGTTTGGTTTTGCCACGGTGTTGTTAGGGTGTAGGTATGAGACTATGAGGTCGTCTGCACCCGAAAACATGAAGTAATGGGAAATCGTGTACAAAAGGAGTAAAAGGAGTTATCAATGTATGCACAAGACAAACAACCATAAGATTCAAATGATCACATCTATGAAATTTGAGTAACAAAAAAGAAATCAATTCACATGAATTATAAGAGAAAAGTTATCAAGCTTCGGATCTTTCTATTGTGCATTCAATCTCATTTCGTACAGTAAATAATGTTGTACACATAATTCTAATGACATTTACCTACAAAAAATATATTACTCACCTGTATATCTTGTTAGTGATCCCCTGTCTTTCGAGACACTATTTTGCTACCCAGTCTAACTTGAAACACATTTGTACACTCTAGAAAAACTCCAGGAAGTAGCTGTTATGACACGACACTTCACGATCTTACAACTTACTGAGAACCATTGTGAAAAGACCCTATGTGACAACTGATAAAACTTGCCAAGTGTTATTGCCACTAATACTTTAAACAGCATTTCTATGAAGTTTGATTTTTATTCACAGCATACAATAGATCGAACCAATGAGAAAATTACGAACATGCGAAGGAACAGGTGTGGGCGTAAATGTGCATAGCAGGATATTAAGTTAAATTACTCTCGAAAATTATCGATGGCAGTGCCTTTTTTATATGTAATGGTTCAGCTAAAGGACATCACCTCTAACGCATACAAACAAGAGCTACATGTCCAGTTAGAGCGTGTATGGCCGTAGAATCATCGTGTTTGAACGCTGATCATGATTTTCAATTGGCAGTAACACTGATGGCCTTTAAATTTTAAGCCCTGGCAAGTCGAGAGGCGAAAAGCCCAAATATCAATCAACCATTTACGAATTTCAATGATTTTGTTTTACAGTGAGAATATAGTGTATTCTGAGTACAACAAAACCGAAGAGCGTGACCTGAAGCATTACTTCTTATGAAGGTCCTGTAATTAGATATGTGACAATGGAGAGGGGTGAAAGATCAGCGATGTGGGGGGAAGGGGGGGGGGGGGCAAACGTAAAAATGGGTGAAACACTTGGAAAAATCAATAAAACCTCGCCTAGCCTTCCCTAGAAGCAGAAATTATTTCAATTTTCGATGACGTAATCGAAATATACAAGAATTCCCATAACTTCAGCGTCACGCGAACTGCCGAAAAATTTTGACGAACGACACCGTTCGACTGGCAGCACAGCTCCTCAGCTTCACGCACAGTTATGGTCCTTTGAATGAATAATGCACTACACATAGTTCTTCTTTTGACAGTTATTCTAAAATATATCAATACAGCTTACCACACTAACTTTGGTCTATGTCTCGGTTGTTAGGTGTGGTTACGTCCAGTGGCCTATCTAGGGTGGGTATGGCAGGTAGGGCGGGTTCCCTGGACGCCACTCAAGAGGTTTGTTTTTGATATATGTTACCAGATTGACATATTTAACGGTTTAGTTTTGAGACAAAAAAGAAACTCGCCTACTTTTCAACTATAGTAATATTTTGCTACTTTCAGTCGCATTACCGCTTCTACGTTACACTTTTGATCAAATAAGTCTTTAAGTCTTTAAGAGTTTATATGAATTTAAGTTTGGCCTAACTCTTCAATAGTTTATAATTACACTATATATTTTTATATACATCTACTGTATATACATTTTTAATCAAGCCAGGGGCGCAATTTCAATGCTTGCCATAGGCGCTATTTCCCCTAGATATGCCCCTGAATAGTTAGGGGTATTTTTTTTTTTTTTTTTAGCTCAAAATACTTTTTGTTTCAAAACTGAAAGATAAGTATTCAAACACTTCTACACTTGAAATAATCAAAGAAAATATATCACAATGCTCTTATTTACCGATACACACTCATTAGATACGATGCAATGGAGAAGAAATATTCTAAAATTGCCTTCATTTAACAGCTAAATCAAGTGTTATTAAGAGGACTAAGCGTTATTCTAACACCATATTTGTCTTCAGCGTGAAAAATAGTTCTTATAAAGTTTTTAAAGAAAACCTTTTTTTCTGAGAAAAATACCAAATTGAAGATAATAGTTCAGGATATTTTTTTTAGCTCCAAAAACTTTCTTTTTCAAAACTGAAAGATAAGATATTCAGACACTTCTATATTTGAAATAATCATGGTCAATATATCATAATACTCTCAGTTACCGAAATATACCTAGTTAATACGATGCAAAGATTAACAAGATATTTCGAAATTGATTTAACACCTTAATTGAGTGTCATTAAGATGACTAAACGATATCTTAACACCATTTTTGTATTCAACATGAAAAATATTTATGATAAGCTTTTAAAGGATTTTTTTTTCAAAATTGAAAGATAAGATATTCAAACACTTCTAAACTTGAAATAATCATGGAAAATATATAATGCTCTAAGTTACCGATACATACTCAATAAATATGATGCAAAGGAACAAAAGTATTTTGAAATTGACTTCATTTAACAGCTTAAATGAATGTCATGAAGGCGATTAAACGATATTTCAACAACTGATTTGTACCCAGCATGAAAAATACTTCTTATAATGAGTTTCTATTGGAAATCTATTTTACTGAGAAAAGTACAGGAAATTGAAGGGTATTTTTTGGCTCAATTTCTTTTTTCTCAAAATTGAAAGATATTCAAACTCTTCTATGCTTAAAATAATCATGGAAAATATACCATAATGCTCTCAAAATTACCGATACATAGCCAGTAAATACGATGAAAAGGAGCAGAACATATTTCAAAATTGACTTCATTTAACAGCTTAATTGAATAAGATGATGGAAGGATGGATTGAAAAAAGGTTTGGAGTATCACGGTCTGAGCATTCAAGAGGGTGAGAGGCATGCGCTGGTTATATCAGGTTGGATCAACATAAAGGCTGTCAATGGGTTGAACCAGGGTAGATGAAATGGCCTAGGAAAACCACAGAATAGTCTGTGGGGTTTGGTTGTAGATGAAGGGCCCTAGTTTCGTTGCACTGTACCTGAGTCAGAGAATGAGAGAAAATGAGTCTGTTGTTTATCTGTTCCTAGTGCTGCTTGCTAATGCAGAAAAGGTAAACAGGTATGAAATACCTATTAAGTCATATCAAGTTAACCCACAAATTATATATAGACTACTCTTGCAATAAGGCTAAAATTGAAAGCAAAGATACTGTAGCCTATATTAAGTAGCCAACAACAAGGCTGTCCTGTGCCAAAGTTACCAAATAAATGATGTGGTGTGGCAGTCTCTTCGTCCCACCGTACATAACATACCTGTGTGGGTTATGTTTATGTCCCTGTGGGCAAGCATGTGCTGCCTTCATATTTATGATGGTTGAGGAGGATGAATCCGAAAGGATACTCATCATTTTGAACAGTAGTTTTAACCTCCCACTGAACAGGAAGTGGTCTCTCTCAGATGTTTATAGTGCTCTGGAATGTTGTTGAAAACAGGAAATTTGGTTTAGTATACATTGTTAAAGTCATGTTTTTATAGCCAGTAAAATATAAGAATATCTTTTTCACAGGCTACTGCAGCGATTGCTTTTGGAGTATGTTCCCGCAAGAGGAAGAAGGATAAAGCCCCAGATGAACGATATGCCATAGAAGAGGAACCTACTATCATTGGTCGATAGACATAGAAAAGAAAATCTTTATCAATAAGGAGGAATTAGATTCTCCAGAAATCTGAAAAACATGCTATTATTGAATATTTTAGTACCTAACACTTTTCTTATAAACTGCTATGAACAGGTGTCTGAAATGTAATGATTCAACATGAATTTACCTTCGTTACAGGATTGGTATTTAAAGTATTAGCGAAAATTAGGATCCAAGTTATTTCCTTAGACTAGTAACATATACGATTTTGAGATTCTGTGATTAAAAACAGCCTTACATTTCACACTGTTATACATTTGCAGTCAGTATTAAGATAGAAATTTGAGTGCATGAATTCTCTGCCATAATTTAGAAATATTAAAAGGCATGATAAAACAAAAGAAAAACCTAATTTGGAAAACTATAAGCTTTTAGGTTAAGAAGCTGTTCTTGGGCACAGTGTCATGCATTCTTAAAAGTACTTAGTACCCAGTGCTCAATCTGTTATTCATAACAATCATAAAAACAAAGTTCAGTACAACTGATCTTTTTACATTCTTTACATGAAAGACAATGAATTAATTGGACAGGGTGTCCCTAATGTTAAGAATTTTTTACATGTATATATTCATTATTCAGTTCTATTTTCATGTGTTCCTTGACTAAGTGTTTTTACCATAATTTGGCATAAAATCATATGATTCCTTTTGCCTAAATCTTTTATATGAATTGCATAAAAGCTTCATTTATTTTCCTTGATACCATTTTATCAACCTACGTAAAGTTATAATAAGATTTTTTATACACTGCATTTAGTTCCTTTCATCAACATTCACTTACTTTAACCTGTGAAATAGTTGCCCTTCTATTTCAGTTAAAATGCAGTATTTTGAAAGTATTAACTCGAGGTCTAATAAAATATAGCATTAAATACAATTTTAAGGCATATCTAAATGTACATATTGCTTACTACTGTTATTTTCTTCTAATTGTTGTAAGAAATTAAATGATCACTTGTTCATCTTTATACTTAATCTAGTGACATAATGTTAATGGTACATGCAAAATAGGATAGACATTCTTAACAAATTATTTACTGAAAATACTGTGCTATGCTGTTTCAGAGCATACACAATGAGTAATTTATCTTAAAGTTTGTCAAAATGTGTCTTACACTGCATAATAAATACTGTATCATTTCATTTATACTTAAAAATAAACATTTCCTTCACTAGCTTTGGTAACTTTTATATTTCATAAAACATCAGAAAACTAAAAGGGCAATATTACAAACACCGCCAGGGTAAGCAGTCAAGTTATCTTTAAAATAACACTGCATGAGCCTCTGTTATATATGGCACTTCATGAAATGTATTTTTCTTCTTTATGGTGCAAGACATGGCATGGGCAAAAGTACGTAATACTTGTGGTCATCTTGGATGAAATGAAAAATATCAGTCATGAAGAGTGAAAAATAATTTCTTTCTGAAGTAGTATTCCATGAGTGAGAGAGAATCTCTAATATTCTGAAAGGTTAAAAACCTTGATCCCTTGCCTTCTGATGAGGTTAAAGCCTCCGGGATAACCATCTCTTTAGTGCTAACATCCTGCTAGCTCAACCCAGGCCCACTTCCAAAAATTCAGGAACCTTGCTTCAGTGACATTATTGTTGTCCTGCTGGACATCAGAATGGTACCACTCTGCCACTTTATAATTCATGGCTGTCACCATAAGTTACAAGAAAAGTAGAGCAGGAAACAGCAGCACCTGCCCTACCCCCATAGAAAAATATAAATGCTCACATGACATCATCCTAGAAAGAGAGTTTTTCATTTTACAATCATGTACTTCTCTTCAAGGTTGGATTGTCTTAAAAGCCTTTGAGAACATACCAACAAGCTGCTGGAGGATTAGAGAAAAACTTTTTCAAAATGATGAATTAAGACAAAAAGCAGCTACTTAATGAGAATCATCTCATGGTACTGGGTCTGTCTATGCCCTAAAGCTGGCAATCCTATCAACATAGAAAGCAGGTTCTCAACATCTACACTACACTACATTGATCACTTCCAGTGTAAGAATTTTTAGACAGGCCAAGGTTCAAAGGTACCTTCCAAATATCATGGTTCTAACATGTAAACCAGTTTGGGATAACATAAATCTTTTAGTACAGGAAAAGATGTTCCTTCCTGATCACTTGAGAGGTATTATAGATTTAATTCTCTTTGCTATAAACTTATGTTTGCATTAAACCTAACCTAAAATACAAAAAAAGTGAAAACTCCTCTCCTGTACTTAAAAGATATCAGTATGAGAATTTTCATGACTTTTTTTTTTTTTGCCAAGAAAGTCTTATGATTGTGAAGCAAAGACTTTAAACAACTATTTAAGGTGCAGCAGGAGGGCAAGAATAAGGGGGAAAACTCCTTTGATGGATAGATTATCTAAGTGGATGTGAAAAAGCTTACACATCAGAGAAGCCTTCTCAAAATGGCTGGAGATCACCATAAGAACACCAAACGGTTCTGTTCTGGGAACATTACTCTTCTTTATCTATGGTAATGACTTGCCAGAAGGTATAGTCTCATACCCAAATATATTTGCTGATGATGTCAAGGTTATAAGGGAATTGAAGTGTAGAAGAATGCATCATCTTGCAAGTGACCTTAACAAACTCCAAGGTGATCGTATGCATGCTTAATAAAGTTTAATCCAAGTAAATGTAAAATAATGAGAATATAATGAGGACAGGTCATAGTGAAAGGCCTTAACATAATTATCATCTTGCAGGAAACAAGCTGCAAGAATCTGTGAGAGAAAGACCTGGTGTCAACATTGTTCCTAACCTATTGCCAGAGTCCCAACTGTTTGTTAGCAAGTATTAAAATAGCATTCAAGTTCATGGATAAGGAAATATTCAGAAAGCTGTTCCCATCATGCATAAGGCAAATCCTAGGATATGCTTCTGAAGCTTGGTCACCACACCTAAGAAACACAAAGAGCTAAGGTCTAAAGAAAAAAACAAAGATAGTACTAGAATTAAGAAAGATGAGCCACAGTAAAAGGCAAGCAGCTTCAAATTTCCCCACCTTGGAACAGAGAAGAATGATCACAACTTTTATGCTTTTAAAATAGATTGATGACAGACACTGAAAGTTCTTCAATCCATGTAAGGACAGAACAACCAGAGGATTTAACTAAGTTAAGCAAGAAATTTGATAAAAAAAAAAGTGAAGATGGTGGCTGATGAAATGAATAAAATGTCTGAAGACATAATCTAATGCAGGTAGCAGACAGAAATAAGATAGAGAATATTCAAGAGATGGGGCCTCATGGATGTAAAACTCCCGCCCCCATACAATACAAATAGGTAAATGCAAAGAAAGATTGAAGAAGCTTAACCCAAGCAGTTCCAGAAAAGGTTATTCCCAGACTTACAGACTGGTTTCTGAAGGGCACTTGTTAAAGAGACAATGGTATTACTGAAATTGTCTTGACCAAAGAGATGAATAATTTGGAGAGGAACATCTTTTAAACAGTCTCCAAATCTTAGAGTTAAGGAATGTTAGAGAACAACAATGTGTATAGTCCAAAAATTCAGTGCCTTGATATTAAACTTCCAAATGTCAATGGAGGTCTAGAAAACATAGCACGTCAGACAAGGTAAATTGCTTTGATGATTGTCTCCCCTATTCTGGGGATACAAGAATCATCAAACAAAAAACCCACTATAGACTGCAAAGAACTTGTCCTAAAGGTTTCACTGGGGAAAAAGACAAATTTGGTTCTAATAATTCCAGTCCAGGATCACAGCATTTTATTGCTACTGTCCCTTGTTGAACATCTGAGATACATATGGTGCCAGTAAGTTGTCTACTTTGGTGATGATGCCCATATGAAAAAGATCCAATTGAATATATCTCTCTTCTTGTATGTTTCTAATTTAATGGATATATAATTTGACTGAGCATCTGCTCAAATGCATAACTCCTTGGAGATAGGAAGTCTTGGGAAACAGCATGTGCATTACTAGAGTTTTTGTTAGCTTTAAAATGGAAAAGGGTTTGCACAAAACTTTGTTTATTAGGACTTTTAACTACACGAGTTTATCAGAAACAGTATCCCACACCTTGAATTAAAGACACTCTGGGAGATGGAGAGCAACATAACCAACAGTTCCTTAATGTTGATAAGCAAGGACTTTTGTTTCTTCCTACAAAAGCCTGCTCTTATGCAACCTCTTATGGAATGAAAGCCCCATCCATGACTTGAAGCATCTGTCCAAACGTGAAGCATCTATCCAAACCAAGGTACAACGAGCTGCCTAAGCCACAGGCATGTGGAGATTTATCTATCCTCCAGACTATGTATTTGAGAAGTTCTTGAGGTAAAGTTCCTGAATATCTCTGTTTAGTGATTGCAATGAGCAGTAGAACTGAACTTTTGAAAAGGTGCTTTCACTGACAATAGAATGCCATTGACTGGGACTGAACCAATAAAGCATGATGTTAAGTCCAAGGTACTGTACTCCAGGATTCAGAAATAACCCATCTGAGTACACCAAACTTTCGAGCCATGTAAAGGTCTGACCTGGTATGAGGCAAGACTTTTTCCAGTTGATAGAATAAAAAAAGACTCAAAAACCTTTACAAGCTCATAATCCTTGCCTCCCAAGTTTTTTTTTTTTTCACCTGACACTGATAGAAAATTGTTGAGGTGATCCAGAACTAAAGCTCTGAAGGGAAAAGTTATGGAGAAGAGAAGCAGCCATTCTATTAAAACATCTGTCAGTCTATTCACAAGGCAAAAAGTGTCAATTTGAACAACCAAGTTTGGTTACTATCAACAATGCAAAGAACTTTTTCATCCTAGGGTAAGTCAGTGTGCCAGTAAACAACCTTTAGGTCAAAACTGTTTGTACAAATCATATGTTTCAAGAAGCATTCTTTAGGTCAAACCTGTTTGTTCAGTCATTTAACTACTAAGCTTGTTGGGTGCACTGTACAACAGTCATCTCAAATTTGTGCTTCGATGATATAGGTGCATGACAAGGACAGATCCATAATCATCCTTTTCTAATGAAGTACTTTCCATGACCAGAAAAAAATTAATGATGAAAACCCTTCCTGCAAGTTCTTTTACATCTTTATGTTTGGGCTACCCAAAATTTCTCCTTGAAAGGAGTGACTGAGAATCTATCTTCTACCCAGACCCTTTCTTACCATAAGATACACCCCAGTGCCAAACTTTCAGAAGTTCTTGAAATTCTAGTGTAAACCTCAGACTTGAAAGAAGATATTTTGATAAAAATCTAGAAGAGGATTCTTGCCTTTTTCTTTTAGAAGGGCTCCCAAGGATGCCTCTGCCTATGGTGGGGACATACCTCACACAAGTATTCATCCTTTTTGCCGAAGAAATTAGATTAGGGTGAAATCCTCTACCACTGACCTTGTTAAGATTAGAATAAGAGTCCCTATCTTACTGACTTATCTTTACACCTTTCCAGTTCTTGGGTTGAGATACTGATCCACTCACACTAACTGATTCAACAAGATCTGGCTCCTTGGAGTTGAGAAACTTAAGAAAAGGTACTGCTTGTATTCTACACTCTTCTCCTGCCATCAAAGAAAAGTCTTAGTGCTGATGGCTACCTCTCCACTGACATCACAATAGAATAATGAAGTAGAGCACTTTATCTTGCTTAATAGGGCAAAGACCAACTTGTGTATCATTGGTACACTTATCAAGGTAGAAAGAGTTTTCAGAAATAAGGATAGCTATTACTTATCACTTGTATCCCCACTGTACTCTATGAGCTCTGGGTTACAAATCCATGAGCTACTTGGCTGAGTAGTGGCTTAAGAATAGGGCAAAAACCCAAGGGTGGATAGAAAATTCCTAAAGAGAACCACTTAGGAAAAAGGTTTCATTAACCATTACTTTATTACACTAGTTGGGCCTAAAAATATTCTCAACTCAGTTCTCATCTCGCAACTCCCATAATTAGTAGTGTATAGGAAAATGAAACAGTCTCAACTGACATGAGACAATTATGAAAGGTAGTAAACCACAACCAAAGGTGCCCTGAAAAAGCAATGCTCTTCTATATAAATATTGGATTCTATAAGAAAAGCTTTGGCCCTGCAATGGTCACCCACTACTTTACAGAGCACTAATGGTTGAAATGTGGGACTGCTAGACTAAATGGGCAAAATTATTCTAACCTGCCTACTGTGACTTGGGGTATCTTCATCCAAAGTTGCTCCAAATACTCCTGACCTTGTGTGAAACACTATCTTTATGAAAAAGAAAATTCTCTTCCTCCATGATCATGGTGCAGGAGTCCCTTGTCTACCAAAACATCAGTCAAGGTCAGCTGGACAGACCCAACAAGTGGAGATTTGACAGACTGAAGTCCAGTCTGTTGACACTCTGGGATAAGACATTCTAGTCCCCACCTCTATATTACCCTTATGAACTAAGGAAGAAAAGGAAGCAGAAAAGAAGACATTGAGAAAGTGTTACCCTCATCACAGAAAAAGGCAACACAACCAAATATGTAATAAAACAACAAATTGTGTGATATGAAAATATTTCAGTAGTACATAAATACACTCCATCCTAACCAAACCATAAAAAAAAAAAAAACAGCTGGAATGGAGTGTCCACAAAAGGCTGGGCCTCTGGAACTGTTAAGTTGTCAAATCAGTACCAGCATAATGGCATGAGACATGTTGACATCATTGCCAAGAAGAGGTTGCAAACTAGTCAGAGGGTGACTTTATGGCCAAGCCAACAGGCTGTATCACAAAGGTCACTGAAGGGTGAGAGGATTTTACCTCAAAAGAATGCAGGGTGCCCTAGGGATCCTAAAGGTCCCTAGAGTCATATTGCAGATCAAAATGATCCTGAAAAGAAATAATGCGTGGAAAAAGAATACACGAAAGATTAATGAATTTATGAAGTGTTTGAAGACATAACTCTTAAAGGTGGAAAGGCTACATGTACAAGGAAAGACAAAAGAAGGCAGAAAACTCCACATCTTTGCTGTCCAAAGAAAGAAAAAGGTAACGTAATTGTCAATCCTTGTGTGGAGGGTCTCCACACACAAACTGTGGGAAGCAATAGCTTGTCATTCCCACAGATCCTGGCTTTAGGGACTCAGACACACACAGACAGTTAATAAGAGCAGTAACCTAAATAATACTTGTAGAAGAGACAGAGACATCACAGTGAATGGAAAGACCTTGGAAAATACATTAAAGCATGAAAAGGTGGGAATCATGAATTTCTATTCATACTTGACTACCATTTCCTGCATTACCGAGGTAGTGCCAGGAACAGACAGAGAAAAGCCACATCCACTCACATCCATTCCCTAGATGTCATGTGTAATGCACTGACACCACATCTCTCTATCCAGAACCAAGCCCCACCAACCTTACCATGGTTTACCCTGGGTACTTCACATGCCCTTACATGCCTTTCACCCTCCTGCATGTTTAGGTCCCAATCAATCAAAATCTTTTTTACTCCATCTTTTATCTCCAATTTCATCTCCCTGTTCTTGTTCCCTCAATTTCTGAGAAATATATCCTTTTTGTTAACCCCTCCCTCTCCATGTGTCCAAACCTTTTCAGCATAACTTCTTAGCTCTATTAACCACACTCTTTTTATTGCCACACATATATCTTTTTTCATACATATTTGCCATTTCCCATATCAGCAAGGTAGTGTCAAGAACAGATGACCAAGCCTTAGAGGGGAAAAATCCTCACTTGGCCCCCTTCTCTGTTCCTTCTTTTGGAAAAGTAAAATAGGAGGAGAGGATTTCCAGCCCTCCACTCCCTCCCCTTTTAGGCACCTTCTATGACATCCAGGGAATATGTGGGCCTGTGTTCTTTCTCCCTTATCCCCAGGGATATTATATATACATATATATATACATATATATATATGTAATGATCAGACATCCCTCCAGTTGCACCTCTCAGCACATTAACATCCAAAAGTCTCTCTTTCGCGCGCCTGTCAATTAACACGTAATCCAATAACGCTCTCTGGCCATCTCTCCTACTTACATAAGTATACTTATGTATATCTCGCTTTTTAAACCAGGTATTCCCAATCATCAGTCCTTTTTCAGCACATAAATCTACAAGCTCTTCACCATTTCCATTTACAACACTGAACACCTCATGTATACCAATTATTCCCTCAACTGCCACATTACTCACCTTTGCATTCAAATCACCCATCACTATAACCCGGTCTCGTGCATCAAAACCACTAACACACTCATTCAGCTGCTCCCAAAACACTTGCCTCTCATGATCTTTCTTCTCATGCCCAGGTGCATATGCACCAATAATCACCCATCTCTCTCCATCAACTTTCAGTTTTACCCATAATAATCGAGAATTTACTTTCTTACATTCTATCACATACTCCCACAACTCCTGTTTCAGGAGAACTGCTACTCCTTCCCTTGCTCTTGTCCTGTCACTAACCCCTGACTTTACTCCCAAGACATTCCCAAACCACTCTTCCCCTTTACCCTTGAGCTTCATTTCACTCAGAGCCAAAACATCCAGGTTCCTTTCCTCAAACATACTACCTATCTCTCCTTTTTTCACATCTTGGTTACATCCACACACATTTAGGCACCCCAATCTGAGCCTTCGAGGAGGATGAGCACTCCCCGCGTGACTCCTTCTTCTGTTTCCCATTTTAGAAAGTTAAAAAAATACAAGGAGGGGAGGATTTCTGGCCCCCCGCTCCCGTCCCCTCTAGTCGCTTTCTACAACACGCGAGGAATGCGTGGGAAGTATTCTTTCACCCCTATCCCCAGGGATAATATATATATATATATATATATATATATATATATATATATATATATATATATATATATATATACATATATATCTTTTCTTTCAAACTATTCGCCATTTCCCGCATTAGCGAGGTAGCGTTAAGAACAGAGGACTGGGCCTTTGAGGGAATACCCTCACCTGGCCCAATTCTCTGTTCCTTCTTTTGGAAAATTAAAAAAAACGAGAGGGGAGGATTTCCAGCCCCCCGCTCCCTCCCCTTTTAGTCGCCTTCTACGACATGCAGGGAATACGTGGGAAGTATTCTTTCTCCCCCTATCCCCAGGGACGGCGACGGGGCAAAGTGAATAAATAGATAAATATATATAGGGGAGAAAGAATACTTCCCACGTATTCCCTGCATGTCGTAGAAGGCGACTAAAAGGGAAGGGAGCGGGGGGCTGGAAATCCTCCCCTCTCATTTTTTTTTTAAATTTTCCAAAAGAAGGAACAGAGAAGGAGGCCATATGAGGATATTCCCTCAAAGGCCCAGTCCTCTGTTCTTAACGCTACCTCGCTAATGCGGGAAATGGCGAATAGTATGAAAAAAAAAAAAAAATATATATACACATACACACACATACACATACATACGCACATATACACACACACACATACATATATATCCATATGAAAAAGGTGAAGATTTGTATGGGTTTTCAGAAAAGAAGAGTGAATGTTGGGGTAAAGAGGGTGGTGAGAGTAAGTGAGCTTGGGAAGGAGACTTGTGTGAGGAAGTACCAGGAGAGACTGAGTACAGAATGGAAAAAGGTGAGAACAATGGAAGTAAGGGGAGTGGGGGAGGAATGGGATGTATTTAGGGAATCAGTGATGGATTGCGCAAAAGATGCTTGTGGCATGAGAAGAGTGGGAGATGGGTTGATTAGAAAGGGTAGTGAGTGGTGGGATGAAGAAGTAAGAGTATTAGTGAAAGAGAAGAGAGAGGCATTTGGACAATTTTTGCAGGGAAAAAATGCAATTGAGTGGGAGATGTATAAAAGAAAGAGACAGGAGGTCAAGAGAAAGGTGCAAGAGGTGAAAAAAAGGGCAAATGAGAGTTGGGGTGAGAGAGTATCATTAAATTTTAGGGAGAATAAAAAGATGTTCTGGAAGGAGGTAAATAAAGTGCGTAAGACAAGGGAGCAAATGGGAACTTCAGTGAAGGGCGCAAATGGGGAGGTGATAACAAGTAGTGGTGATGTGAGAAGGAGATGGAGTGAGTATTTTGAAGGTTTGTTGAATGTGTTTGATGATAGAGTGGCAGATATAGGGTGTTTTGGTCGAGGTGGTGTGCAAAGTGAGAGGGTTTGGGAAAATGATTTGGTAAACAGAGAAGAGGTAGTAAAAGCTTTGCGGAAGATGAAAGCCGGCAAGGCAGCAGGTTTGGATGGTATTGCAGTGGAATTTATTAAAAAGGGGGGTGACTGTATTGTTGACTGGTTGGTAAGGTTATTTAATGTATGTATGACTCATGGTGAAGTGCCTGAGGATTGGCGGAATGCGTGCATAGTGCCATTGTACAAAGGCAAAGGGGATAAGAGTGAGTGCTCAAATTACAGAGGTATAAGTTTGTTGAGTATTCCTGGTAAATTATATGGGAGGGTATTGATTGAGAGGGTGAAGGCATGTACAGAGCATCAGATTGGGGAAGAGCAGTGTGGTTTCAGAAGTGGTAGAGGATGTGTGGATCAGGTGTTTGCTTTGAAGAATGTATGTGAGGAATACTTAGAAAAGCAAATGGATTTGTATGTAACATTTATGGATCTGGAGAAGGCATATGATAGAGTTGATAGAAATGCTCTGTGGAAGGTATTAAGAATATATGGTGTGGGAGGCAAGTTGTTAGAAGCAGTGAAAAGTTTTTATCGAGGATGTAAGGCATGTGTATGTGTAGGAAGAGAGGAAAGTGACTGGTTCTCAGTGAATGTAGGTTTGCGGCAGGGGTGTGTGATGTCTCCATGGTTGTTTAATTTGTTTATGGATGGGGTTGTTAGGGAGGTTAATGTAAGAGTTTTGGAAAGAGGGGCAAGTATGAAGTCTGTTGGGGATGAGAGAGCTTGGGAAGTGAGTCAGTTGTTGTTCGCTGATGATACAGCGCTGGTGGCTGATTCATGTGAGAAACTGCAGAAGCTGGTGACTGAGTTTGGTAAAGTGTGTGAAAGAAGAAATTTAAGAGTAAATGTGAATAAGAGCAAGGTTATTAGGTACAGTAGGGTTGAGGGTCAAGTCAATTGGGAGGTGAGTTTGAATGGAGAAAAACTGGAGGAAGTGAAGTGTTTTAGATATCTGGGAGTGGATCTGGCAGCAGATGGAACCATGGAAGCGGAAGTGGATCATAGGGTGGGGGAGGGGGCGAAAATTCTGGGAGCCTTGAAGAATGTGTGGAAGTCGAGAACATTATCTCGGAAAGCAAAAATGGGTATGTTTGAAGGAATAGTGGTTCCAACAATGTTGTATGGTTGCGAGGCATGGACTATGGATAGAGTGGTGCGCAGGAGGATGGATGTGCTGGAAATGAGATGTTTGAGGACAATGTGTGGTGTGAGGTGGTTTGATCGAGTAAGTAACGTAAGGGTAAGAGAGATGTGTGGAAATAAAAAGAGCGTTGTTGAGAGAGCAGAAGAGGGTGTTTTGAAATGGTTTGGGCACATGGAGAGAATGAGTGAGGAAAGATTGACCAAGAGGATATATGTGTCGGAGGTGGAGGGAATGAGGAGAAGAGGGAGACCAAATTGGAGGTGGAAAGATGGAGTGAAAAAGATTTTGTGTGATCGGGGCCTGAACATGCAGGAGGGTGAAAGGAGGGCAAGGAATAGAGTGAATTGGATCGATGTGGTATA
Source organism: Panulirus ornatus (assembly GCF_036320965.1). Lineage (NCBI taxonomy): Eukaryota > Metazoa > Arthropoda > Malacostraca > Decapoda > Palinuridae > Panulirus > Panulirus ornatus. Next base: position 57,158,191 of record NC_092235.1, on the reverse strand, counting down.
CCGGGGTTGACGTGCTGTCAGTGGATTGAATCAGGGCATGTGAAGCGTCTGGGGTAAACCATGGAAAGCTGTGTAGGTATGTATATTTGCGTGTGTGGACGTATGTATATACATGTGTATGGGGGTGGGTTGGGCCATTTCTTTCGTCTGTTTCCTTACACTACCTCGCAAATGCGGGAGACAGCGACAAAGCAAAAAAAAAAAAAAAAAAAGTATATACATACATGTCCACACACGCAAATATACATACCTATACATCTCAATGTATACATATATATACAAACACAGACATATACATATATACACATATACATAATTCATACTTGCTGCCTTTATGCATTCCTATCCCCACCCTGCCACACATGAAATGACAACCCCCTCCCCCACACACGCGCGAGGTAGCACTAGGAAAAGACAACAAAGACCACATTCATTCACGCTCAGTCTCTAGCTTTCATGTATAATGCACTGAAATCACAGCTCCCTTTCCACATCCAGGCCCCAAAAAACCTTCCATGGTTTACCCCAGACGCTTCACATGCCCTGGTTCAATCCACTGATAGCACGTCGACCCTGGTATACCATATTGCTCCAATTCACTCTATTTCTTGCACGCCTTTCACTCTCCTGCATGTTCAGGCCCCGATAGCTCAAAATCTTTTTCACTCCATCCTTCCACCTCCAATTTGGTTCCCAGTGGTTCCCAGTGAATGTCAGTTTGCGGCAGGGGTGTGTGATGTCTTGATGGCTGTTTAATTTGTTTATGGATGGGGTTGTTAGAGAGGTGAATGCAAGAGTTTTGGAGAGAGGAGCAAGTATGCAGTCTGTTGTGAATGAGAGGGCTTGGGAAGTGAGTCAGTTGTTGTTTGCTGATACAGCACTGGTGGCTGATTCAAGTGAGAAACTGCAGAAGTTGGTGAGTGAGTTTGGTAAATTGTGCGAAAGGAGAAAGCTGAGAATGAATGTGAATAAGAGCAAGGTTCAGTAGGATTGTGGGACAAGTCAATTGGGAGGTAAGTTTGAATGGAGAAAAAATGGAGTGGATTTGGCAGTGGATGGAACCATGGAAGTGGAAGTGAGTCACAGGGTGGGGGGGGGCAAAGGTTCTGGGAGCATTGAAGAGAGTGAGGAAGGCAAGAATGTTATCTCAGAGAGCAAAAATGGGTATGCTTGAAGGAATAGTGGTTCCAACAATGTTATGTGGTTGTGAGGCTCGGGCAATAGATAAGGTTGTGCGGAGGAGGGTGGATGTTTTGGAAATGAGATGTTTGAAGACAATATGTGGTGTGAGGTAGTTTGATTGAGTAAGTAATGATAGGGTAAGAGAGATGTGTGGTAAGAAAAAGGGTGTGGTTGAGAGAGCAGAAGAGGGTGTATTGAAATGGTTTGGTTACATGGAGAGAATGAGTAAGGAAAGACTGACAAAGAGGATATATGAATCAGAGGTGGAGGGAACAAGAAGTGGGAGACCAAATTGGAGGTGGAAGGATGGAGTGAAAAGGATTTTGAGCGATCGGGGCCAACATACAGGAGGGTGAAAGGTGTGCAAGGAATAGAGTGAATTGGAACATTGTGGTATACCGGGGTTGACATGCTATCAATGGATTGAACCAGGGCATGTGAAGCATCTGGGGTAAACCATGGAAAGATTTGTGGGGCCTGGATGTGGAAAAGGAGCTGTGGTTTGGTGCATTACACATGACAGCTAGAAAATGACTGTGAACGAATGTGGCCTTTGTTGTCTCTTCCTAGTGCTACTTTGCACGCATGCGGGGGGAGGGGGGTGTCGTCATTTTCATGTGTGGCAGGGTGCCAGCGGGAGTGGATGAAGGCAGCATGTATGAATATGTACACGTGTATATACGTATATGTCTGTGTGTGTATATGTATGTATACTTTGAAATGTATAGGTATGTATATGAGTGTGTGTGGGAGTTTATGTACATACATGTGTATGTGGGTGGTTGGGCCATTCTTTCATCTGCTTCCTTGCGCTACCTCGCTAACGTGGGAGACAGTGTCAAAGTGTAATAAAATAAATAAAATATATATGTGTGTATGTGGATGGGCCATTCTTCGTCTGTTTCCTGGCGCTGCCTTGCTGACACAGGAAACAGCAAAAAAAAAGTATAATGAATAAATAAATAAATCATATGAAGGCAGCATGTATGAATATGTGCATGTGTATATATGTATATGTCTGTGTATGTATATGTATGTATACATTGAAATGTACAGGTATGTATATGTGAGTGTGTGGCGTTTATGTTTATACATGAGTATGTGGGTGGATTGGGCCATTCTTTCGTCTGTTTCCTTGCGCTACCTCGCTAATGCGGGAGACAGCGACGAAGTATAATAGAATAAATAAATAAATCATATGTCTATTTTCAAGAACTGTCCAAGAGCATGGTGGGTCTGACTGCATTTTCATTTTCAATTGATTTAATGGATGGCTCATTGTCTTGATCAACCCATATTCTTTAGGAAGAAAATGAATTTGAGCTAGTGACTGACTTGAAGGTAGGTAGGCAGCCAACGACAAGGGGGGGTATATTACTAGTACCGGGTGGGTTAATGACAGCAGTACTTCAGTAGTTATCAAGTTGGACTCTGAAGATAGTAGCTGTTTTCTGTATGCACTAACCCTGCCTTTTAGCAAAATGGTAGGAGCAATAGATAGAAGCACTAGGTAGGAACATTTAAGCAGGATCATTAGGTAGAAGCAGTAGGCAGGAACATTAGGTAGAAGTAGTGTGTATGAACATTAGGTAGTAGCCTCTGCAAATACTGCACTAGAGTTGCCCTCTGCCAGTGGCCTGTTAGCAGTGTGCCACTAAAGGCTAAGCAGTGGCACTGGAGTTCACTAGTTATGGAGATTATTGCCATAACCACCCACTTGTGGGAGTTCCACGAGGGAATAGGCATCAGAGATATAAAAAGATAGACTGACTTGAAGGTGAAGTTTTATGCACACAGCAGCTGGTCCACCAAAAAACTGAGACTCTCAAAGATAAACCACAAAAATGTGAAGAATATGAGCATTCAGATCCACTGATTAATAAAGCATACATTACTTTCGTTCTTTGCTTGACTACGTTCTATAAAGGCATGATAGTTATGACTGTCTTCTTTTTAATTGCTTGAAACATCCACCTTGATGTTCAAATAGCAACAGATGGATAGGATTGTTCTAACTCATCTAAGCAGAGGCCTGAAGATACAGGTTTAAGTAACAGAAAAATTTCCTGTATTCCCATCATTTCTAAAACCCATGCCACAAGGAATCTACAATTTGGAATCATCCTGGTACTGTTATACTCACATTTTAAGTAAACTATACAGTTATGTCTTGCAAAGACATAAGCTGTTGTACCTTTAGCTCTCCTTGTCAAGCTGACACCAATTCCTTTACATAAAAATCCTTTACTAATATCACAGTACTGAGTCCTTGGGTAACTGAAGCCAACTTAAAAGCTAATTCATCTCATTAAGAATCAATGTAACTTAAAATTCTTTATTTAAATAAAACAAATTATCATTCTATCTATTCTCAAGTAACACATCATCCAAACCATTAACTCATTCACTGAAGCTGTCCTGCATACATGACAATTATTTTCTACTCTTGTATAAGGTTAAGCACTTTTTGAAATTCTGCACAAGCCAGGGAGCACATCTATGGTTATGAATTTATCAACTGGCATGCCAGACACTGTTATCATGTGCATATCTCCTATTTCTCCCTTTAGCTAGCTCAATACTCTTAAAATGGCAAGGAGTAGAATAAAACAGCTTTGCATTAGCAGGATGGCAGCTCAGAACTCTATACATTACACAGATCTATTGGACACCAATGACTTAATTAGCTTAGAAGATAATGATGCTGAAAACAGATGGACTTATACACAGCCTAATGTGTATGATATCATGAGGCATGAGAAAAATATTATTCAGCACATGTGTTTTCAGTTGTATTATATCTATAGGGATTACTAAGGTGAAGGTGTGTAGGTAATATAAGATACTATATGCAAAAGTGTGTAAATAGTAATAAGAAATTAGCCAACACCAATATCTTATATATGTACAAAACTGAATAAGTTAATATAAAGAGAAAATAATGTATTTTTCAATATGAAGTGAGGATGTTTGTATATGATCTTGGGTAAATAGGGATAAGTTGTATGCCTGACAACACCTATCCTTAAACTTCAAGTCTGATTGCAAATCATACTCAAATGTAAAGATTAATAATACTGCTATATCAGTTCTGTAAAGGTAATTGCAATGCTGAATGACAATATTTAAAAACTTTTTTTTCTTGTTTTGATAAATGCAGCACAGGGGGTAAACTTAGGTTTGAAGCCTGCTGCAGTGAATGGGTTAATGAGATTTTTCTAAATATACACTTATGAATCCCAGAGTAATAACATCAAGCTTTAATAGACAGGATTCAGTCCTTATAACCATACAATATAAAATGGAATATGCTGACTTTTTATCAGTATGTAGGCATTAATATGAACCTTTGATTAATGTGACAAAATCCCCGTCTTGGTGTAAACATAGTAATAATCCAGAGAAGCAATACTACTAAGCATTTTAAAAAATATGTGCAGGTACTGAAAACCTAATATCTTATGCCCATTAATATTATGAGTGCCAATGTGCAGAAGTATTGAATGTACTCAAAAACATTACCATATTATCACAGGTATATGTGATGGCAAAAAAGAGAAATAAATGAAAGATTACATGGGGGGTTCTGCCAAAAATTATTGCAGAAAAACCTCTTAAACTTGGAGCTTTAAATTCTGAATCCCCTAAAATTCAGATAATTTCTGGCCTCAATACCTTCATTCAAAAACTCAGAAAATTTTCTGAAATTTGGAAATTCAGAATACCTGAAACAATGACAATGAGCTGTCATTGTTGGCAAAGTCTCTACTTGTGAATCTGGGTGCCATTTTTGACCACCCAGAGGCCAAAGGTTCTGATGCTACTCAAGAATAACCTATTCTTTTGCTTTATTTAACCCTCATTACAATTCTCACACACTAAAAAATATCAATTATTGGCCATGCCTCAAAGGAAGTCAGTGGTCAGAATCATAAACACAAATTCCTCATGATAGTTGAAAAAGCTAGAAACAGACTGCCGGACAAAGTCACATCTAAATCATGAATATGGTGCTGGAAATTTTACCATTCATGACCTACAGAAGCAACATGATAAAATATTGAGATTCTGTGCTGGCATCAGACACTGCATGCTCCAGATGTAATTTTCGAAACACCTACAAATATGCAATTTGGATACAAATGTGAAATTGTACTGAGTAACATAATACTGTAAATCAAATATAATCATCTTTGTTTTTGCCAGTTTTTTACAAGTTTTAGTTACAGTAGAGTGTGTCTATATACTGCATAAATAATTTTCTTTGTTGATTGAAGTTCTTAGGTTTTCTAGTTACAATGCAAGTGTATACACTACACACATTTCTGCTTATTCCAAAATCAGGAAAATTTCAAATTTCTGGAAGGCTTAGGTCTCAGTATATTCAAATCTTAGAGAATATTCTGTACTTAAATTGCACATTTTCTGGCCACTGGTTCCCGTATCATATTGCACATAGGCTGTATACTTTCAAAGGTTTTAAGGGTTACTAGTAACCTGCACTTTATATAATTCCCTGATCCCCACGTAATGCCTCCACAACTACCTAATAAGTATGGAAGAATTAGAATTACTTTTTGTAATAAAAAACAAGTCTGGTGTTTTATCACTGCCATTAAAAATATAGTTGTACAATATGTTACATTATTACTATCTAAATATATTAAAAGCTCTATTTAGCATACAAAATCTTTGTATCATAACTCATTCAGGAAGAACTTTCTTTTATGGAAGCATTGATCTTTCCAATCTTAATCATAGCTTTAAAAACCAGGTTCAAGCAGTTTTTATCCATCACATCATGGAGTATATACACTTATGTTAATATAATACTCACAAATGTCATTCTACATAATATTCAAACCAGTCTGTTTGTATAAACATGTTATCACATTCACAAACAGTTTCTTAGGTTAAAGTTACAGAGTAGATTTGGAATGAGACAATAATATCACCATTTACACCTTTGTCTAATGCTTTCTCTCAGTCTCAAAAAAGCATCAACACAGAATATACAGAGTAAGAACTGGTTTATAAGTGGCCACAGTAAATAAATAAATGACAATGAAAAATCACATCTTATGGGGTTAAAAGAAGAGAAAAATTTAATATAGCACTCTTCCTTTCATAATTAATAATGCAGTTTCTAATTCATCAGCAGAAGTGGTTCACTATGCAACGAGCCTATTCAAACCTTACAACACAAATATATGTGAAAGTAGTGAATAATGTGGCTGTTAATGGAAAGCATTATTCTAATGTGTGAGTTTCATAAGGGAATCACTATGACACGTACTACATCTTCCACATGATGTTATGAAAGGTACAAAAGAGCTAATTATATTATGTGTGTACAGTCACACTGTCCTTCATGCATTACTCTTTAAGGTCTAATGGAAGGATATGATCGACTTTTTTTCATTACACTCTTTTAATTAAAAGGATGAAGTCATTCTAGTATAAGAATACGAGGAGATCTGTATCATAGTCCCCATGACTGTGATTGGTGTGGTTGTAAAAATTTCTTTGTAGCTCATCAGATTTTCTGATAGCTGAAATGCAATTAAGCATTATTTCCTTTAGACAAATAGTTTATGAAGTCAGTCAAGGGCCGAGATATGAGATAGAAATATGAGATACAAATTGTACAACAAATCAATTTATTCGACAAATGAATCAACAAATATCTTCATTAAATAAAGGTCACGCAAGATGTATAAAGCCTCCTATGTTTTATGAACATATTAATTTTCATGTATCACTTTCATATTGTACCTCACTACCATTAAAGTTCTACAGTTAAGCTAACATCATTCATATTTCTACACATAATTCATTATTACTGGTTATGTGATTCTGTTCAGTGAATGAAATTTCACAGAGCTTAAACACTAATAAAAACTCTCATCAAATTTACCAGTTATTTATTCATTTCATCTCAACTGGAATACGAATTCCCTAATCACTTACACACATTTTTCCCTTGAATTCATTAAAAAAAATGCCTCTTTTCTTCTATCTGACTTTAATGCTCTCTTGCCACTTATTTCTTTAACAAAAAGGGCCCTTTGCTTACTATAATATACTTTATGTATTGGAATAAATTCATATAGACTGATAATTTTTTTCAAGCCAAGATCACTAGTTAAAACACTATGAATACAATGCTATTAATAAAGTACAATACCTATCAAAATTGAGTAAATTGGTATAATAGTAATTAATGTAGGTTTTGAAGTAAGAAAAAATATGCATCTCTACTGAAGGCAGAGCCCTGTGAACATTAGAGAGAGCACTTGATTGCAGGGGAGGTTAACAAACCACTCTAATAACTTGAAATAGTCTGTCTATCAAAAGCTGGTACCCATTTCTCTACTAACCAAAAGAAGGATAAACAGCACAGGTGGGCTCTGTGCTCTCTGTCCACACTAAAGATTTATGCAGATGCAGTGGATTATTAGTCAGTGATAATACCACCTATAACATTTAATTATTTGAGTATCCATTTCCAAATTGAATGTACAGCATGCAAAGGCCTTGAAATAAGTGGAGTGACTTCCAAAAAGGAAAACATACACCCTTTTAGACCAAGGTCCTAACTCAACTATTTGCCTTTCTACAAAGAGAATAAGACTCTCTCCTCATCTTTTCTTGCAAATAGGGGTATTCTCCTCTCCTTTTGTTTTAAATATGGGCAAGTCTCAAAAGATCTGCTATGTTCTTCAAAAGGTGAAACTTTAGGTAGAGATGCCCTTAAAACAGCATAAATGCTGACAAGAGCTGCCAATTACCTTGAACAAAAAGATGTATAATAAAAAAAGCTAATGTAATGGAAGATACTCACAGAATGAGTCCCCATACAGGCAACCATAAAGGCATTCAGTCTTGCCAAAGTGGAAGCTTGACCAGAGAAATCACACTATACCTCCTCAGGTCTTAAGAGAGTGTGCCTCTGAGCTAGCTCCATTCCGTTTGTCTGTTTTTTCTCTATAAACCTAAATTTCTTGTTGTTGGAAGCATGCCTTGGTGCAGTCATTGCCTACTAAAGAGAAAGGATATTCTAACTCTTCCAACTGTTACCTGACTTCCTTCACTTCTATTTCCAAACTTTCTGAAACTCGCCTTCACTATCACATTTTTTTTTAACAATTCCCATTCCCTTCTTTCCGGTCACCAATATGGCTGTTGCAAAGTATTCTGGAAATCTTCCGTTTGTGACACACCTCTGGCCTTCCTCTCAGAGATTTTGGTGAATCTTTTGTCATGGCCTCCTAACATCTCCAAAGCATATGACAAAGTGTGGCATAAGTATTTGCTTTCTAAACTTACTTCCTTTGGCTTTTCTGCTTCTCTTTTTTTTAATGCATACCTTCTTCCCCATCCACTTCATTGCAGTTGCCAATGATAGAGCAACTTTCCTCTTATCCTCTCGTGTCTCCATCAATTATCCCTCTTTTCAACTTCTATCCCTATTCAGTCTTACAATGATGATTCCACTATACATGCTTCAGTCCATTTTCCCTCCTCTTCACACTTTACTACTTGTTCTCTTTCTTACACTGAACATATCTCCTCTCTAAATTTGAACCCATGCAGCATCTTTGAATAGTTAAGCATTAAAATGAATAAATTCAATTGGGCATAAATGCACTTTCTAGCTTTAAGTCACTTGTTTCCCACGTTCAGTTTCAAAACACTGCAATTCATCCTTATAAAAATGTAAATACATTAGGTACAATCATATCCTCCACTCTTTCCAAGAAACCTGCAAAGTCTGTTTCTCCAAAACCTGGGGTACTATGTATGTCATACTCATCATTCTTCTGAGAAGATGTTTCACATATTCAGGCATTATATTTGCCATAGCATAAAGTAATGCTTGTATGTTTTGGGTGGCCCTTCCTCCAACTCTCTGTCAGTCAGACTTGAATCAAAAGCCATCTGTCTCATGTTTTCTCCTGGCATCATCTCTCTAAATATCCCTTTCTGTCCACTGTGATGTTGCTGCCCTATCTCTGTTCTAAATGTATGATTTAGGCAAGTGCTCTCATGAGCTGTCTGAGAATTTTCCTGCCAATAAACAGCAAAGCTTTGGAATTCTTTTCCATCTTTCATTTCCATTTCTTCTTAAAACTTTTCTTCCTTCAAAAGTCAGGTCTACAAACACCTCAGGAGCTCTACTTAATTTCTTCCTTCCTTTTCTCATAATTTACTTTCTTTTCATCCAAGAAGGCTATGACAAAGGTATGTTTAGCTCATACTATGTCATTTACTATAACAGAAAAAGTGGAGTCAGAGATTGAATCTCAAGTGAGAAACAAAAAGAATAAAAGAAATTCATAAAGTGGAGGTACAACATGCGCAAGCCTGTGAAGTCTGATGAGTCATGCATCACTGACATAACCAAGCCAACCAACAGTGAGAATCAAAAGTTACCAGGGATGATTCCAGTCTCTTGAAAGGAGCAAAACAGTCATAAAAATGCGAATAAAATTACTGTACATAGAAAAAGTCATAAAAACAACAGCTGTTGTTTTAAACCAAAACAAAATTGCCTTCTCATCATCAACAATGCTACCTATACTCAATGATACATGCATTAAAGGACACTCTTAACCCTTAGGTCATAAACAAAGGTTAAAAATTTTGCATCAATAATACTAGACAAGTTTGAAGTTCCAATGAGACAGCATCCATGCAACTTACAATCCCCAAGGTTCCACACAAGAAACAAGGGTTCTACCCACACCTAAAAAGGACTCTTAAAATTCCATTTGGGTCCTACCACAGTGTGAAAAACTAAGCACCTTCACTGAAAAACAAGGATTTATATAAAGGTTACACAGGTTCTGGAGCAATACTGCACTGCAGCCTAATAAAAGAAGATAAAACTTTTAAGGTTTTGCTCCAGCTACAGTATAACATAAACCCAACCTACTATGGAGGTTAGAATGAAAACTAAGATATCACTGCATCTGACCTGTTGCATCTCTCAAACAACATAAGTTAAACTTCTGTATACTTTATACAACTAAACCTACAGAAAACTTGTGTTCTGGGGCAACTTATCATAGGATCTCTTATACATGGTAAACAACATGAGTTAGACTTCTGTATATTTCATCCAACCAAAGCTCCGATAGGGTTCCATGAGGTACTGTTCCATTAAGGATTGTAATGATATCCCCTGAGCAGACACACCCTAACTCAATATCCCTAATTTTTCATTAATATACTTGCACAAGCAAGGGAGCCTTCAGTCCTAAGGCATCTTCAATTCCACTACTGATAACACAAGATTATAAGATGATCCTTACAGCAGACATGTCAGAAAATGTAGTGGGAGGGGGGAACCTGTGTGTACAGGTCAAAGAAGTATGAGTTAGTGAAATAATTGAGGGCTAGTGGTTGGTTACAGAGTGGTCTGGACGAGAAAGATCTAGTGCAGTTGTAAAGAATTAAGTGCCAAGCATGTTATGATGGGAATGTATTCGAAGAAACTGGAGGTAAGTGTACTAGGATGACAAAGACAAGTTGATAACAAGAGGAGTGGAGGTACCCATTCCTAAATCTTAACAGTCAACAAGGACCTTCTCTTGCCACTGCTCTCCCTAACAAAAATGGACCGAAACTCTTATGCTCCTACACAGAGCACAGCCTTGAGGTATTGGTCCCACTTGATAAAATACCTTAGTGTGCAAAGTGAAAAAGTAAGAAGCACTTTTAAAAGGATGGAGATTCATGTTTTGCTCTACTGCACTGGGTATGGATTGCGAATTTGTACAAGTTTCAAAAGCTGTATGTACCTGATCCACTCCGTACAATTGGGAATGGAATTAATGATGATATGTAAACAGATAGAAAGAAAGATAGATTTAAACCTCTCCCTGTCATGCTAAAAATCTACAGCACCATTTCAAGCCCATTTTCTCCAATTTAAAATCTGTAAATTCTTAAAACTTCATTATCTATGGCTCAATTTGTATCAATTTTGTTTTACAACAGTTGTCACTTAAAGTTTTACTAATACTGATTTTTTCTTTCTTCAATTTTTCAAGTAGTTTTTTATATGCCTTTTGTTTCATGCCTAAGATGCATGATATCAAAAAAATTAAACTAACATTAAAAATAATGTATTAGTGATGCTATTTCTTGTGTGGCGGGGTAGCGACAGGAATGAATGAAGGCAAGCAAAAGCTGTATGTACCTGATCCACTCCGTACAATTGGGAATGGAATTAATGATGATATGTAAACAGATAGAAAGAGAGATAGATTTAAACCTCTCCCTGTCATGCTAAAAATCTACTGCACCATTTCAAGCCCATTTTCTCCAATTTAAAATCTGTAAATTCTTAAAACTTCATTATCTATGGCTCAATCTGTATCAATTTTGTTTTACAACAGTTGTCACTTAAAGTTTTACTAATACTGATTTTTTCTTTCTTCAATTTTTCAAGAAGTTTTTTATATGCTTTTTGTTTCATGCCTAAGATGCATGATATCAAAAAAATTAAACTAACATTAAAAATAATGTATTAGTGAACCTATTTCTTGTGTGGCGGGGTAGCGACAGGAATGAATGAAGGCAAGCAAGTAAGAATATGTATGTATGTATATATGTATATGTCTGTGTATGTGTATGAATATGTATGTATATATGTTTATGTCTGTGTATGTGTATGAATATGTATGTATATGCTGATATGTATATGTATATATATGTGCAAGTATAGGCATTTATGTATATGTGCATGTATGGACATTTATGTATATTTGCATGTTTTTTTGTTTTTTTTTCTTGCTTTGTCTCTGTCTCCCGCTTTCCATGTATGGGCATTTATATTCTATTTATGTATTTTGCTTTGTCACCATTTTTCGTCTGTTTCCCATTGCTACCTCGCTAAGGCAGGAAACAGTGATTAAGAATATTTTTTTATTTATTATTTTGCTTTGTCGCTGTATCCCGCGTTTGCGAGGTAGTGCAAGGAAACAGACGAAAGAAATGGCCCAACCCACCCCCATACACATGTATATACATACACGTCCACACACGCAAATATACATACCTATACACCTCAATGTACACATATATTTACACACACACAGACACATACATATATACCCATGCACACAATTCACACTGTCTGCCTTTATTCATTCCCATCGCCACCTCGCCACACATGGAATACCATCCCCCTCCCCCCTCATGTGTGTGAGGTAGCGCTAGGAAAAGACAACAAAGGCCCCATTCGTTCACACTCAGTCTCTAGCTGTCATGCAATAATGCCCGAAACCACAGCTCCCTTTCCACATCCAGGCCCCACACAGCTTTTCATGGTTTACCCCAGACGCTTCACATGCCCTGATTCAATCCACTGACAGCACGTCAACCCCGGTATACCACATCGATCCAATTCACTCTATTCCTTGCCCGCCTTTCACCCTCCTGCATGTTCAAGCCCCGATCACACAAAATCTTTTTCACTCCATCTTTCCACCTCCAATTTGGTCTCCCACTTCTCCTCGTTCCCTCCACCTCCGACACATATATCCTCTTGGTCAATCTTTCCTCACTCATTCTCTCCATGTGCCCAAACCATTTCAAAACACCCTCTTCTGCTCTCTCAACCACGCTCTTTTTATTTCCACACATCTCTCTTACCCTTACATTACTTACTCGATCAAACCACCTCACACCACACATTGTCCTCAAACATCTCATTTCCAGCACATCCACCCTCCTGCGCACAACTCTATCCATAGCCCACGCCTTGCAACCATACAACATTGTTGGAACCACCATTCCTTCAAACATACCAATTTTTGCTTTCCGAGATAATGTTCTCGACTTCCACACATTCTTCAAGGCTCCCAGGATTTTCGCCCCCTCCCCCACCCTATGATTCACTTCCGCTTCCATGGTTCCATCCGCTGCCAGATCCACTCCCAGATATCTAAAACACTTTACTTCCTCCAGTTTTTCTCCATTCAAACTTACCTCCCAATTGACTTGACCCTCAACCCTACTGTACCTAATAACCTTGCTCTTATTCACATTTACTCTTAACTTTCTTCTTTCACACACTTTACCAAACTCAGTCACCAGCTTCTGCAGTTTCTCACATGAATCAGCCACCAGTGCTGTATCATCAGCGAACAACAACTGACTCACTTCCCAAGCTCTCTCATCCACAACAGACTTCATACTTGCCCCTCTTTCCAAAACTCTTGCATTCACCTTCCTACACGTACACATGCCTTACATCCTCGATAAAAACTTTTCACTGCTTCTAACAACTTGCCTCCCACACCATATATTCTTAATACCTTCCACAGAGCATCTCTATCAACTCTATCATATGCCTTCTCCAGATAATAATAATAATAATAATAATAATAATAATAATAATAATAATAATAATAATAATCTTTTTTCTTTAAACCTGAACAGGATGAAACTTGGAACTGCGTCTATTGCTCATTAGTATCAAGCTTCAATAAAATCATAAAGTATCAAAGCAATTAATCCACTGACGGCATAGATCATCTCCAGCAGTTGAGTGCTAGTCTAGGGCAATTAAAAAAATCCTGAGGGGAAACAAACAGCAAAGAAGTGAATCAGGAAACAACTACTGGCAACTCAGACAAGGTTTCTACATCATTTGCCCATATTCTTTTTGACTAAGCTGCTTAGTAACCATCAAAAAGCTGTTATGGTCATTATTGTGCTGACCAGGCAGCAAAATGTAACACATATTACTGGGAAATATAACATGACTGCAAACTGAAATTTGCTGATATTATCCCAATAAGAGGAATCGATTATATGCTTGGCAACATAACAGCCTAAACATTTATTCATTTGATAATCTCACCATGCATATATATAACATGTTATTGTATTAATCTGTATATAATTCTTTTTCAGTTGGTAGGAGAAAATCAATATAAGTTTTCTAAATTTGTTGATAATTGCTACAGTAAGAGCACACTACAAATAAACCTAGAGCAGCCTCAGTCACTGGGTTAAGTCATCATCAAGATGTAAAAGCAATAAAGACCTCTTAAAGATTTAAGTACATGTAAAGTAGACAATATGGTCATGCAAGGGAGAAAACTGTAGGTGTAATAACAGCTTTGAGGAATGAGCAGAATTTATATGTGGTTTTGCATAAAAAATGTTTATATAGGTCTATCCAGGTGTATAGTTTGGATGTAAAAAAAGTTCACGAATGTACTACCCATTTCCAACACATTTCTTTGGTTGCTGATTATGAAACACTGACAAAGGCCATCTAAAAAAAAAAATCAATATCTCTGATGACTGTCATGGCATATCAAGAAATGGGAATATATAAAACTGAGTTGACCTTTTCATCCTGTAATGAGTCTGCAAACTGTTTTAAAGCAGGGATTTCTATGATTTCCACTGATCAAAATGGATTCATAAACAGCATGTGAAATAAGATAATCACTCCTCAAGCAAGCAGGAGGTGTAAAGATATATGTTTCTCCTATAGCACTGGCCACTATGGTTGAGCGCATGGGTCTGAAACATGTTTGTGGCTGTTGGTCCTCAGTCAACTCAGCTGTTCATCCTCCCCTAAGGGTTGGTTGATAAACTGGGTACCTGGCTTAGGCTAAGGTGTGTGTGTGTGTGTGTGTGTGTGTGTACTTCACACATATTTCCTGCACATATTCCTGCATGTCATAGCAGGTGACTAAAAGGAGTGGGAGAAGGGACTGGGAATCCTCCCCTCCTGTTTTTACTTTTCCAAAAGAAGGAGCAGAGAAGGGGGCCAAGTGAGGATTATTCACTCTAAGGCTCAGTCATCTGTTCTTGAAGCTACCTCACAAATATAGGGATGCTGTTTTCTGTGTGGTGGGGTGGTGACAGGAATTGGATGAAGGCAGCAAGTATGAACATGTACATGTGTATATATCTATATGTCTGTGTATGTATATGTATGTATACATTGAAATGTACATGTATGTATATGTGTGTGTATGGGCATTTATGTATATAGATGTGTATATTCATACTTGCTGCCTTCCTCCATTCCCGTTGCCACCCCAAAACACATGAAATAGCATCCCCCCCCAACGAGGCAAAGCCAGGAAAAGACAAAAAGGGCCACATTCATTCACAGTCAGTCTCTAGCAGTCATGTGTAATGCACCAAAACCACAGCTCCCTTTCCATATCCAGGCCCCACAGACCTTTCCATGGTTCACCCCAGATGCTTCAAATGCCCCGGTTCAATCATTCAATCCACGGACAGCACACTGACCCCGGTATACCACATCGTTCCAGTTCACTCTATTCCTTGCACACCTTTCACTCTCCCGTATGTTCAGGCCCCGATCGCTCAAAATCTTTTTCACTCCATCCTTCCACCTCCAATTAGGTCTCCCGCTTCTCCTTGTTCCCTTCAATTCTGACACATATATCCTCTTTGTCAATCTTTCCTTACTCATTCTCTACATGTGACCAAACCATTTCAACACAACCTCTTCTGCTCTCTTAACCACACGTTTTATTACCACACATCTCTCTTACCCTTTCATTATTTACTCAATGAAACCACCCACCACATATTGTCCTCAAACATACATTATCCCTGGGGATAAGGGAGAAAGAATACTTCCCACATCTTCCATGCATGTTGTAAAAGGCGATTAAAAGGGGAGGGGGTTGGAAATCCTCCCCTCCAGTTTTAACTTTTCCAAAAGAAGGAAAAGAGAAGTGGGCCAAGTAAGCATTTTCCCTCTTAGGCTCAGTCCTCTGTTCTTAATGCTACCTCACTAATGTGGGAAATGGTGAACTTAATTGCCATCTCCCGCATCAGTGAGGTTACGCAAGGAAACAGATGAAAGAATGGCCCAAACCACCCACATACACATGTATATACACAGATGCCTACACATGCACATATACATACCCATATATTTCAACATATACATAAGTATACATACAAAGACATATACACATATACACATGTACACATTCATACTCGCTGCCTTCATCCATTCCCAATGCCACCCCACCACACATGAAATAACACACCATCCCCCTCGCGAGGTAGCACTAGGAAAAGACAAAAAAGGCCACATCCATTCACACTGTCTCTTGCTGTCATGTGCAATGCACTGAAACCACAGCTCCCTTTCCACATCCAGGCCCCACAAAACTTTCCATGATTTACCCCAGACACTTCACATGCCCTGGTTCAATCCATTGACAGCACGCTGACCCCGGTATACCACATCATTCCAATTCACTCTATTCCTTGCACACCTTTCACTTTTCTGTATGTCCGTCGCCCCGATCGCTCAAAATCTTTTTCACTCCAATCTTCCACCTCCAACTTGGTCTCCCTCTTCTCCTTGTTGCCCCTACCTCTGACACATATATCCTCTTTGTCAATCTTTCCTCACTCATTCTCTCGATGTGACCAAACCATTTCAAAACACCCTCCTCTGCTCTCTCAACCACACTCTTTTTATTACCACACACATCACTCTTTTTTATTACCCCACATCTCTCTTACCTTTCATTACTTACTCAAGGTGATATCCTTGATTATGGCATTAACTTATTTTTGCCAGCTCAGCTAACATAAAACAAAATGAACAAGTTCCTCCTGTGGAAGGGATAAGCATTTGGTTCAAGTAAACTAATGTAAGGGCTTAAAGCTTAATAGAAATATGCAATGCAGCTCCTTAATCAGACTGATCTACTGTGCAACAAGAAAACTAAAAGGCCACTTCATTAGGATTTCATATTACAGACTGCTTTTTTCTTCCTTTAATATTTTGAAACTAAATGAAAAGATGTAACAAAATCTCTCCGGAATGTGACAAAAAAATCTTTCCAAAGTCTGTGTTGACCAATTACTCCTCCACTCCATCCTATTCCTTACTTTCAAATTCACTTCTTAACTCTTAAATTCTATTCATATTGAAAATCTACTGCTGTTTGCTGTACTTCATTGGCTGTCACATTATAAGGCCAAAACTTATCTATGTAATCAGTTTAAAAATAAGTTAAAATTCTTGAGTTTATCTTAGGACTGAGGCCACTTAAATAACTAATTAAACAGTGTGAACTAGATGGGATTTTCAAAAGATTTCAGTTTAAATTTCACTCACAAAGGGAGCAGTACACAGTCAGCCTTAAGGGATAGTTTCTTCTATACAGTTCATACCGAGTATAACCTGTGGTGATACATCTCAACCTCCCATTCTTAAGTCAGCTACATGGGATAGAAGCATAAAATGTTAGCTAAAAAAAAATTAAAAAGAGAAAATACTGATGATGTTTCTCTTTTTAACATTAAAAAAAAATATAAAAGATAATCCTGATGTCTGCATCAGCATACTCTTATAACATAAATTCGCTTGCATGAATGTATTTTGACTGATTTAACAAAGTGAAAATTTTTCAACAAATGACCCATATATTAACTGTATTTCATTCAAAAGTTAAGAAATAAAATAATGTGAGATACTGACAAATTTAACTGAAATAATGAGACCTGAATGCAAGAATGACTGTAAAATAAAAATTACCCCAAAAATTTCCATTATCAAAATTCATCTCAGATTTAGCATAATTCACATTTTATGATACTGTATATATACTATGCTCTAAGAAATCATCATCATCATGAATTTAAAGTAACTTTCAAAATATTATAAAAGGGAAAATTTCCTTGAGATTTCATATTACCTGTGGGCTGAAGGTTAGTTGGATATTGACTAAGTTACTTAAGCCAAATAGTTCAACTCTTTTTCTTTTCCACAACTTACTTTTTAAAATCCTTAACCATGACTACAATTGCACACAAACATGCAGGTATGCAAATAACTATGAAAACAAAAATTATTCATGAATAAAATAATCAACATTAATTACATTTTCTTGTTCATGCTCCCACATTTCATATCAACTGAAAAAAATCAATCAATATCAAATACACACGCACATAAAACTGAACACAATATACATATATATGTCATATACTCTGCCACATGTTCTCTTTATCTTTATAAGACTTGTGGCCTATGCAATAAGGGATCAGAGGGGGCAGAGAAGCAGGCCACACCAGACAGACATCAAGCGATCACCAGTGGTTCATCATCTGAAAATCCACGGATCATTGGAGAGTCATCATCTTCATCTGAAATGTAATAATTTCCTTATCAAAGACTGATAACCAAAATGAAAGCAATAAAAAAAGAATAGAAAATTCTTATCTTCATGTATAGCCTTTCTAAGCAAGTATCACTCCTTAGGTACAAGAATTTGAGTGCTTTTTCTAAATTGCTCATCTTAAATCCTTCTTATAGATAGAAAACCAAAAAATCAACCAAAGCTCTGAATTTGGATATCTTCTTTACTTCACATGCACAAACCTAATCCACAAAATCATACTTCAACATTATGAACCTTTATGGTGCAGCAATTAGTGATTACTGATTGCTGACCGTAATGTATTCACAAGCCACCTGGGGTTGAGTCCACTCAGGTTTAAATTCTATGTACAGTAAACAGTCTGCAATCAACCCAGCTGTTCATCCTCCTCAAGGGACTGATTGATAAGCTGGGTATCTGATTTAGGATAGGATGTACTTATACATTATATTTATAATCACCCCAGGACCATTTCTATAAAAGAGTCCTAGTATTTCCCATGACCTCTTGCTGACGGTTCCTGCATATCAAAGATAGATTACTTCAAGTAGCAGAGACATGTAGTTTTTCTTTTTTGTGTTTGTGTGTTTAATTATTTATATTTGTTTTATGTGGGAACAGAGTTTTACACTCAAGGGCCCCATCTCCTGCACACTCTTTACTATCATACAACTTTTAAAATCTATGCATGCTGTGTGCAATAACTGTGTAGTCAGTCAATCTGTTCCATTCATCCACCACTCTTATAATATAGAGGTATTTCTTTACATTCCTATTTACAAGTTTCTTACTTAATTTCAAGTCAGTCTCTCATTGCTTTATCCCTACATCTCAAAAAATTGTGCACTATCCACATAGTTGATCTCTTTTTAAAAAGTTACAGGTTGTAATCGCAGGCAACCCTCAATTTTCTCTCTTCTAAGGAAGGTAAATTCAAAGCCTCCAGCCTTTTCCTGCAGCTTAGCCCTATTAATTCTGAGTATACATGTGTGTTTAAGTGTTATGGACCCAAGAGTTCCTTCTATTCACAGGATCACAGGAAGCTGGTTATGTCCACTGATGAGGATCAGAGATCATAAAGTGGTGTTATGATGTTGTGTAAGTATGTACATGAACAGAGTGAAGGGCATTTGAATAGTAGGTGCTCAGTGTCTTCTCTACAGTAGCTACATCATGGGCATGAAGGGTCTTGAAATATGTTGAAACAAGTGTTTGTTGTACTGTACTGATTGGTGATGCCCAAGTATAAGCAGGTTAGTGTGACTCATATTTGCCTGGGAAGTGTGGTTTCTGGATGGTGAGTGTCTGGTGGAAGGAAGTTTATGAGTGTGTTGGGCGGCTGGTAGTTTAGTGTTTGCTGGGTCATTTCAATGTGTTCTGTCGGTGATATTCATTGTGGATGAATGGGTCTGTAAGTAGAGGTTACAGAGGCGTGAGGCAGGGGCAAGCTTTTAATTTCTACTCAGGGTTAATGGTTAGTTATAAGAGTGGTTAGGGGGGGGGGAGAGGTCTAGAGTAGCTGCACATAAACTTTTTTTTCAATAAGAAGGAGTTGAGTATTTGTGACTGCTAGACACCCAGAGACTGTTCTCAATGCAATGTTTTGTGATTTTCAGCTTTGTTATATTTGCTTTTGAAAGGGTAAAAGACCAGGTAGGTGAGGCATAATTCATAGTGTAGTGGATGAATTGTTTGAAAAGAATGTTGAGGGATTTTCGTTCTTGTCGAAACTGGTGCCAGTTAGTGTTCTGAAAGCATCTGGTATGTGTGTTGCTTTTGTGCTGATGCTATTGGGGTGGAGAATGAATATTATGTGTCTCATATGTAATGCCTAGAATGGTTGGTGTTGTGTTTAGTGGAAGGTGACAGGAGGATGCGAGCTAGATTCAAGTCAGTCTGGGGTTAAAAGAGTAATTGAAGGCTTCTATGGAGATGCAGACATTCTGTTCTGGGTCAGCCTATATTCCAACTGTGTAATGTAGTGTTGCATCTCTAGTGCTGCTAATGTGGTATCAGCATGTTGTGACTGTGAGGGACTTACTTCCTATCTTAGGAGTTCCTTCTATCCTTAGGCTCCTGCAGCATTCAGGAAGCTGGTCACATCCACTAGTTGAGACTACAGGTTGTAAAGTGTTATGATGTGTGTGTCTATGAGTAAAAGGTTAGGGCAACTGAGTAGTAAGTGCTCATTCTCTTCTTTATGGTAATTGCACCATGAGCATGAAGGGTTTTGGTATTTGCTGAAACAGTGTTTGTACATTATGTTGGGTGATGGAAAAACAGATGGATTTGTATGTAGCATTTATGGATCTGGAGACGGCATATGACAAGGCTGATACAAATGCTTTGTGGAAGGCCTTAAGAGTATATGGTGTGGGAGGTAAAATGTCAGAAGCAGTAAAAAGTTTTTACCAAGGATGCAAGGCATGTGTACAAGCTGGAAGGGAGGAAAGTGATTGGTTCCCAGTGATTGTCGATCTGTGGCAGGGGTGTGTAACGTCCCCATGGTCGTTCAATTTGTTTATGGATGGGGTGGTTAGAGAAGAGAATGCAAGAGTTTTGGAGAGAGGGGCGAGTATGCATTCTTTTGGGGATGAGAGGGCCTGGGGAGTGAGTCAGTTGTTGTTCACCGATGATACAGTTCTAGTGGATGAGAGTGAGTGAGAAAATGCAGAAGTTGGTGACTGAGTAAATGTGAATAAGAGGTTTAAGTTATTTGGTGAGGGGGGGAGGGGGTTGTTATTCCATGTGTGGTGAGGTGGCAATGGGAATAAATAAAGGCAGACAGTATGAATCATGTACATGTGTATATATGTATATGTCTGTGTGTGTGTATATATGTATACATTGAGATGTATAGGTATGTATATTTGCGTGTGTGGACGTGTATGTATATACATGTGTATGTGGGTGGGTTGGGCCATTCTTTCGTCTGTTTCCTTGCGCTACCTCGCTAATGCGGGAGACAGCGACAAAGCAAAATAAATCAATAAATATAAGTTATTTGGTATGTAAGTATGAACGGAGAAAAATTGGAGAAAGTGAAGTGTTTTAGATATCTGGGAGTGGACTTGGCAGTGAATGGAACCATGGAAGCGGAAGTGAGTCACAGGGTCAGGTAGGGGGCGAAGGGTCTGGAATCGATGAAGAACGTGTTAAGAAGAGAACATTATCTCGGAGAGCAAAAATGGGTATGTTTGAAGGAATAGTAGTTCCAACAATGATACATAATTGCAAGGCATGGGTTGTACAAAGGAGGGAGGGCGTGTTGAAATGAAATGTTTCAGGAAAATATGTGGTGTGAGGTGGTTTGATCAAGTAAGTAATGAAAGGGTAAGAGAGATGTGTAGAAATGAAAAAAGTGTGGTTGAGAGAGCAGAAGAGGTGTTGAAATGGTTTGGACATATGGAGAGAATGAGTTAGGAAAGATTGACAAAGAGAATATATGTGTTAGAGGTTGAGGGAAGAAAGAGAAGCAGGAAATCAAACTGGAGGTGAAAGGATGGAGTGAAAAAGATTTTGAGTGATCAGGGCCTGAACATACAGAAGGGTGAGAGGCATGCAAGGAACAGAGTGAATTGGAATGATGTGGTATACTGGGGTCGACATGCTGTCAATGGATTGAACCAGGGCATGTGATACCTCTGGGGTAAACCATGGAAAGGTATGTGGGGCCTGGATGTGGATAGGGAGCTGTGGTTTCAGTGCACTGCACACGACAGCTAGAGACTAGTCTAATGAATGTGGTCTTTTTTGTCTGTTTTCCTGGTGCTGCCTTGCTAACGGAGGGGGTGGCAAAGCTGTTTTCTGTGGGGGAGAGTGGTGATGCTGTTTCCTGTGGGGGAGGGTGGCACTGGGTATGGATGAAGGCAAGCAAGTATATATGTCTGTGTATGTGTACTTATATGTTGATAAGTATATGTATGCATTTGTACGTGTATGTGTGTGTATGTAAACGTGTGTGTATGAGTAGATGGGTCTTTCTTTTTCTGTTTCCTCACTGACATGGGAAACAGCAATCAAGTATAATAAAATAGTAATAACAAAAAATTATAATTTTTTTTTTATTGTTTTGCTTTGTCACTGTCTCCCATGTTAGCGAGGTAGTGCAAGGAAACAGGTGAAAGAATGGCCCAACCCACCCACATACACATGTATATACACACACGGCCACACATGCAAATATACATACCTATACATCTCAATGTATACATATATATACACACACAGACATATACATATATACACATGTACATAATACATACTGTCTACCTTTATTCATTCCCATCACCACCCTGCCACACATGAAATAACAACTGCCTCCCCCTCATGTGCGCGAGGTAGCACTAGGAAAAGACAACAAAGGCCACATTCGTTCTCACTCAGTCTCTACCTGCCATGTAATGATGGACCGGAACAACAGCTCCCTTTCCACATCCAGGACCCAAACAACTTTCTATGGTTTACTCCAGACGCTTCACATGCCCTGGTTCAATCCACTGACAGCATGTCGACCCCGGTATACCACATCATTCCAATTCACTCTATTCCTTGCACGCCTTTCACCCTCCTGCCTGTTCAAGCCCCGATCACTCAAAATCATTTTCACTACATCTTTCCACCTCCAATTTGGTCTCCCACTTCTCCTCATTCCCTCCACCTCTGACACATATATCATCTTGGTAAATCTTTCCTCACTCATTCTCTCCATGTGACCAAACCATTTCAAAAACCCTCTTCTGCTCTCTCAACCACACTCTATTTATTGCCACACATCTCTCTTACCCTATTATCACTTACTCAATCAAACCACCTCACACCACATATTGTCCTCAAACATCTCATTTCCAGCACATCCACCCTCCTCCGCACAACTCTATCCATAGCCCACGCCTTGCAACTATATAACATTGGTGGGACCACTATTCCTTCAAACATACCCATTTTGCTTTCCGAGATAATGTTCTTGACTTCCACACATTCCTCAACGCTCCAAGAACTTTTGCCCCCTCCCCCACCCTATGATTCACTTATGCTCCCATGGTTCCATCTGCTGCCAAATCCACTCCCAGATATCTAAAATACTTCATTTCCTCCAGTTTTTCTCCATTCAAACTTACCTCCCAACTGACTTGTCCCTCAACCCTACTGTACCTAATAACCTTGCTCTTATTCACATTTACTCTCAGTTTTCTTCTTTCACACACTTTACCAAACTCAGTCACCAGCTTCTGCAGTTTCTCACCCGAATCAGCCACCAGTGCTGTATCATCAGCAAACAACAACCGACTCACTTCCCAAGCTCTCTCATCCACAACAGACTGCATACTTGCCCCTCTTTCCAAAACTCTCGCATTCACCTCCCTAACAACCCCATCCATAAACAAATTAAACAACCATGGAGACATCACACACCCCTGCCGCAAACCTACATTCACTGAGAACCAATCACTTTTCTCTCTTCCTACACGTACACATGCCTTACATCCTCGATAAAAACTTTTCACTGCTTCTAACAACTTGCCTCCCACACCATATATTCTCAATACCTTCCACAGAGCATCTCTATCAACTCTATCATATCATATGCCTTCTCCAGATCCATAAATGCTACATGCAAATCCATTTGCTTTTCTAAGTATTTCTCACATACATTCTTCAAAGCAAACACCTGGTCCATACATCCTCTACCACTTCTGAAACCACAATGCTCTTCCCCAATCTGATGCTCTCAATCAATACCCTCCCATATAATTTCCCAGGAAAACTTGACGAGCTTATACCTCTGTAATCTGAACACTCTCCTTTATCCCCTTTGCCTTTGTACAGTGGCACTATGCATGCATTCCAACAATCCTCAGGCACTTCACCATGAACCATACATACACTGAATATCCTCACCAACCAGTCTACAACATAGTCACACCCTTTTTTAATAAATTCCACTGCAATATCATCCACACCCACCATTTTGCCGGCTTTCATCTTCCGCAAAACTTTCACTACCTCTTCTTTGTTTACAAAACCATTCTCCCTGACCCTCTCACTTTGCACACCACCACAACCAAAACACCCTATATCTGCCACTCTATAATCAAACACATTCAACAAGCCTACAAAATACTCACACCATCTCCTCACTTCACCAATACTTGTTATTACCTCCCCATCAGCCCCCTTTACTGATGTTCCCATTTGTTCTCTTGTCTTACGCACTTTATCTACCTCCTTCCAAAACAGCTTTTTATTCTCCCTAAAATTTAATGACACCCTCTCACCCCAACTCTCCTTTGCCCTCTTTTTCACCTCTTGCACCTTTCTCTTGACCTCCTGCCTCTTTCTTCTATACATCTCCCATTCATTTGCATCATTTCCCATTAAAAATTGTCCAAATACCTCTCTCTTCTCTTTCACTAACGATCATGCTTCTTCTTCCCACCACTCACTACCCTTTCTAATCTACCCTCCTCCCATCTTTCTCATGTTACACGCATCTTTCGTGCAAGCCATCACTGCTTCCCTAAATACATCCCATTCCTCCCCTATTCTCCTTACGTCATTTGCTCTCACCTTTTTCCATTCTGCACTCACTCTCTCCTGGTACTTCCTCACACAAGTCTCCCTTCCAAGTTTGCTTACTCTCACAACTCTCTTCACCCAAACATAATAATAATTTTTATTTTGCTTTGTCGCTGTCTCCTGCGTTAGTGAGGTAGCGCAAGGAAACAGACGAAAGAATGGCCCAACCCACCCACATACACATGTATATACCTATACGTCCACACACGCAAATATACATACCTATACATCTCAATGTATACATATATATACACACACACACATATATACATATATACACATGTACATACTTCATACTGTCTGCCTTTATTCATTCCCATCACCACCTCGCCACACATGAAATAACAACCCTTCCCCCCTCATGTGTGTGAGGTAGCGCTAGGAAAAGACAACAAAGGCCACATTCGTTCACACTCAGTCTCTAGCTGTCATGTAATAATGCACCGAAACCACAGCTCCCTTTCCACATCCAGGCCCCACACAACTTTCCATGGTTTACCCCGGACGCTTCACATGCCCTGGTTCAATCCACTGACAGCACGTCGACCCCAGTATACCACATTGTTACAATTCACTCTATTCCTTGCACACCTTTCACTCTCCTGCATGTTCAGGCCCCGATCACTCAAAATCTTTTTCACTCCATCTTTCCACCTCCAATTTGGTCTCCCACTTCTCCTTGTTCCCTCCACCTCTGACACATATAATAATAATAATAATAATAACAATAATTTTCTTTCATACTATTCGCCATTTCCCGCGATAGCGAGGTAGCGTTAAGAACAGAGGACTGGGTCTTTGAGGGAATATCCTCACCTGGCCCTCTTCTCTGTTCCTTCTTTTGGAAAAAAAAAAAAAAAAAAAAAAAAAAAAAACGAGAGGGGAGGATTTCCAGCCTCCCGCTCCCTTCCCTTTTAGTCGCCTTCTACGACACGCAGGGAATACGTGGGAAGTATTCTTTCTCCCCTATCCCCAGGGAATAACAATAATAATAATAATAATAATTTTTTTTTTTTTTTTTTTTTTTTTTTTATACTTTGTCGCTGTCTCCCGCGTTTGCGAGGTAGCGCAAGGAAACAGACGAAAGAAATGGCCCAACCCCCCCCATACACATGTACATACACACGTCCACACACACAAATATACATACCTACACAGCTTTCCATGGTTTACCCCGGACGCTTCACATGCCTTGATTCAATCCACTGACAGCACGTCAACCCCTGTATACCACATCGCTCCAATTCACTCTATTCCTTGCCCTCCTTTCACCCTCCTGCATGTTCAGGCCCCGATCACACAAAATCTTTTTCACTCCATCTTTCCACCTCCAATTTGGTCTCCCTCTTCTCCTCGTTCCCTCCACCTCCGACACATATATCCTCTTGGTCAATCTTTCCTCACTCATTCTCTCCATGTGCCCAAACCATTTTAAAACACCCTCTTCTGCTCTCTCAACCACGCTCTTTTTATTTCCACACATCTCTCTTACCCTTACGTTACTTACTCGATCAAACCACCTCACACCACACATTGTCCTCAAACATCTCATTTCCAGCACATCCATCCTCCTGCGCACAACTCTATCCATAGCCCACGCCTCGCAACCATACAACATTGTTGGAACCACTATTCCTTCAAACATACCCATTTTTGCTTTCCGGGATAATGTTCTCGACTTCCACACATTTTTCAAGGCTCCCAAAATTTTCGCCCCCTCCCCCACCCTATGATCCACTTCCGCTTCCATGGTTCCATCCGCTGACAGATCCACTCCAAGATATCTAAAACACTTCACTTCCTCCAGTTTTTCACCATTCAAACTCACCTCCCAATTGACTTGACCCTCAACCCTACTGTACCTAATAACCTTGCTCTTATTCACATTTACTCTTAACTTTCTTCTTCCACACACTTTACCAAACTCCGTCACCAGCTTCTGCAGTTTCTCACATGAATCCGCCACCAGCGCTGTATCATCAGCGAACAACAACTGACTCACTTCCCAAGCTCTCTCATCCCCAACAGACTTCATACTTGCCCCTCTTTCCAAGACTCTTGCATTTACCTCCCTAACAACCCCATCCATAAACAAATTAAACAACCATGGAGACATCACACACCCCTGCCGCAAACCTACATTCACTGAGAACCAATCACTTTCCTCTCTTCCTACACGTACACATGCCTTACATCCTCGATAAAAACTTTTCACTGCTTCTAACAACTTGCCTCCCACACCATATATTCTTAATACCTTCCACAGAGCATCTCTATCAACTCTATCATATGCCTTCTCCAGATCCATAAATGCTACATACAAATCCATTTGCTTTTCTAAGTATTTCTCACATACATTCTTCAAAGCAAACACCTGATCCACACATCCTCTACCACTTCTGAAACCACACTGCTCTTCCCCAATCTGATGCTCTGTACATGCCTTCACCCTCTCAATCAATACCCTCCCATATAATTTACCAGGAATACTCAACAAACTTATACCTCTGTAATTTGAGCACTCACTCTTATCCCCTTTGCCTTTGTACAATGGCACTATGCACGCATTCCGCCAATCCTCAGGCACCTCACCATGAGTCATACATACATTAAATAACCTTACCAACCAGTCAACAATACAGTCACCCCCTTTTTTAATAAATTCCACAGCAATACCATCCAAACCTGCTGCCTTGCCGGCTTTCATCTTCCGCAAAGCTTTTACTACCTCTTCTCTGTTTACCAAATCATTTTCCCTAACCCTCTCACTTTGCACACCACCTCGACCCAAACACCCTATAATAATAATAATAATACAGTAATGATATAAATGACTCTTCTTGTAGTAGCATCAATGAATCCTTTTACTGGATAATACCATGCTTTCACCAATAAAAAGCCCCCAAATATGAACCCTCCCACTTAACATATGTACATACATGACACAATTCTATGCTTGCATTAAGAAATCTAAGTTTTCAAACCAAGTGAATACCGTGCAAACCCTGACAATCAAAAAGCAAATTTAGACAAAAAATAGATTAAATTGCAACAGTATCAAATAACTCATCAAAGAGAAGGCTGTTGTTTTCAAAATCAAAATAATGCCATCTTTTATTTACTTCTTATCTTAAAAAAGACAGAAGAACCTCTGGCAGAAACTTTACTCTTACCATGTCTCATTGCTGAGGATGCTAAAAAAAATAAGAAGCCAACTGAGAGCATTACAGCAGAAACAGTGCTATAGCACAAGATCGGTAGGGTGTGAAAAAGATGTACTATAGCACAAGATGGGCAAGGTGTGAAAAAGATGCAATAAGTGACTGGGTAAGAGGCACTGAAATGTGTGCTGTGATTGGCTGAGATGCATTATGATGCTATGGTCCAACAGGATTAAGGACCATTTCCCTCATCTGAACTGTTGTGTACTCTCACTTCTCCAAACATGCTCATTGTCAAAGTATTAGTCATGCTACTACACAATCAAGTGAAATTTACGCAATCACTATGCTTTGTTACTAAACTTTCATTCCGTAATCAAATGTAATGCAAAGTATAAAAAATGCATGAAAGAGGGAGTCTAGAGTATGCTTTTGAGTGAAGGTCAAACAGGACTGACTGAACTTAATGCGTGTAATGGTCTTACCACCTTGATTCTAAAAAATGGATTAAGGGCATAAATAAATAATGATTACATGAAAAAGAAATGATAAAACTATTACCCAAATTATGGTCTGTGGTAATGAGGGTAGTGCCTTGTGAACGGTCATAATGGGAATTAGCAAAAGTAAGGAATGAACGTGCTAGTCGTCGATGCCTCACTGCTAACACCCCTACAACCACAATCAAGGCTACCACCACCAGGAATACTGACACAGCAACACCCACAACACTGCTCTGCGACAATACTATTTCAACACCTGAGGAAATAGGAATCAATTACAAACTCTGTAATGCTAAAAAGTTATATTCAATCACTTATTCCATAATTCACAGTTCTTGTTAAGTGCAAATCATGTCATTTCATCCTCAACTTACACATGGTTAAATACAAAACAACCCTGTCATTTTTGCATGAACAGCTTTCCATATCAAGATATTTCATGAAAAATATCTCAAATACACATAATTATCATATCTTACCAATGGGTTTTTCAAACCGAATAAGCTGTGAATTTGGTGAAAGATAGCCATCTGCATCCTTGAGAGCCACAGCAGCATAATAAATGATCCCGGAGGATACATTATTCACAACCAGAGGGGGATGAGCACACTCGTACATGAATGCATCACTCATGTCACTATTCTTGGACAAATACAGGACGAAAGTAAAGCTGGAAAGAAGGAATATAGTGATGAATCATTTACGGGTACAATTATGATACTCAGCCTCATTATCATTTCCCCTAACATTGTTTTACCATCTCAGAGGCAGTCATTCATGTAACTCAAGAGGAGTCATTCATATAACAGTCTAACAATGCACAACAACAAAGTCATGCTCTTAAGCAAGGAAAAGTCTCCATTTCTGCATAAGGATAATGAACACTACTATCACTAACTTTTCCAACTTCTACTTTCTCCTTTCTATGCATTTGCACTGTAAATTTTCATTCACTTCAAACATTCTTATTTCTTGACACAAGATGATGTTAAATGTTTCATGTAAATTCATCTTTTGGCAATAATTCTGACTGTTACAGTTGAGTTTCAGACATTCAAAGAAATAGGAATCATTACTAAGGGAAAAATTTTAGGATGACAAAGCTTGCACCATCCAGTTTTAAGTGCAAGTGAATGTTACTGGACACTGAATGTTGGCTTCTACAGTTATAAAGATCTCCCTAAAAAAATTTCAGTGATTTTTTCATTAGACTTTTTTTCATACTTGATTGCCGTGTCCCGCTTTAGCATGGTAGCACCAGTAACAAGCAAAGAAAGGCTGCATCTGGACACCCCATTCACTTGCTGTCATGTATAATCCATATCCACAACCAGTCCATGGTTTATCCTGGACACTTCACATGCCCTGGTTCTGTAGTGTCCACTGACAGCATGTCAACCCCAGTACACAACATCATTCCAGTTCACTATATCCAGTGTGCTCCTTTCACCCCCTTCATGTTTAGGCCTCGATCATTCTAAATCTTTTTCAAACCATCCTTCCATCTCCAATTTGATCTCCCCATTCTCCTTTTTCATTCCACTTCACACACATATATCATTTCTGTCAGCCCTTCCTCACTCATTCTCTCCGTAAGTCCAAACCACTTCAGCACACCCTCTTCTGCTCTCTCAACCATACACTTTTTATTACCACACATCTCTCTCTTACCTTTCATTACTTGCTTGATGAAACAACCTCACACCACATACTTTTCTCAAACATTTCCTTTCCAACACATCCATCCTTCTCAGCACAGCATTATCAATAGCCCATGCCTTGCATCCATATAATATTGCTGGGGCACTAGTCCTTCAAGCATACCCATTTTTGCCCTTCCCTCCCAGAAAATGTTCTCTTTCCACTTGTTTGTCAGCACTCCTAGAACCTTTGCACCATTCCCCACCCTATGACTCACTTTCACTTCCATGGTTCCATTCACTGCCATGTTCACTCCCAGATATCTAAAACACATCACTTACTGCAATTTTTCTCCATCAAAACTTACATCCCAACCAACTAGTCCCTTCACCCAGCTGAATCTAATAAATTTACTTGTATTTAAATTCACTCTTAACTATCTCCTTTCACACACTTTTCCAAACTCAGTCATCAACATCTGAAGTTTCTCACTCAAATCTGCCATCCATGGTGTATCATCAGCAAACACCCGACTCACTTCTTAGGCCCTCTCATCCCCTACAGACAGCATAACTGCCCTTCTCTCCAAGACATGCATTTACCTCCCTCATCACACTAGCCAAAAAAGCTTCTCACTGTTATTAGCAGCTTAACACTCACACCATATATTCTTACAATCTTACATATGATAGAGAATGGAAGTGAGCGGATGTGGCCTATTCTTCATCCGTTCCTAGTGATGCCTTGCTAATAAGGGTTACGTGGATGTGAGTATACGAGGCTACTCATAGACGTCAGCAAATGAGGCCATTTTTTTTGTATGTTCTTAGTGCTTTCTTGTTAAAGCAGAAAACAATGAACAAGTATGTAAAACTTACTGTGGTGGAATGAAAGTAAAATTTTATATTTTTTCTATTATACTTTGTCGCTGTCTCCCGCGTTAGC
Source organism: Panulirus ornatus (assembly GCF_036320965.1). NCBI lineage: Eukaryota > Metazoa > Arthropoda > Malacostraca > Decapoda > Palinuridae > Panulirus > Panulirus ornatus. The sequence goes on along the minus strand of NC_092235.1, from coordinate 57,126,982 downwards.
AAGGCAGGGCAAGGAAAAAGATGAAAGAATGGCCCAACCCACCCACATACACATGTATATACATACTCGTCCATACACACACATATACATACCTATACATTTCAACATTTTTTTTCTTATACTTTGTCGCTGTTTCCCGCATTAGTGAGGTAGTGCAAGGAAACAGATGGAAGAATGGCCCACATACACATGCATATACATACACATCCACACATGCACATATACATTCCTATACATTTCAACATATACATATATATACATACACAAACACATACATATGTACACATGTACATAATTCATACTTGCTGCCTTTATTCATTCTTGTCGCCACCCCACTACACATGGAATGACAACCCCTTCCCCCTGCATGCATGTGAGGTAGTGTTAGGAAAGACAACAAAGGCCACATTCGTTCACACTCCTTCTCTAGCTGTCATGTATAATGCACCGAAACCACAGCTCCCTTTCCACATTCAGGCCCCACAAAACTTTCCATGGTTTACCCCAGACGCTTCACATGCCCTGGTTCTATCCATTGACAGCACATCAACCCCGGTATACCACATTGTTCCATTTCACTCTATTCCTTGCACGTCTTTCACCCTCCTGCAAGTTCAGGCCCTGATCGCTCAAAATCTTTTTCACTCCATCTTTCCACCTCCAATTTGGTCTCCCACTTCTCCTCGTTCCCTCAACCTCTGACACATATATCCTCTTGGTCAATCTTTCCTCACTCATTCTCTCCATGTGACCAAACCATTTTAATACACCCTCTTCTTATTAAACCCTCTTTTTATTACCACACATCTCTCTCACCCTTTCATTACTTACTCGATCAAACCACCTCACACCACACATTGTCCTTAAACATCTCATTTCCAACACATCCACACTCCTCCACACAACCCTATCTATAGCCCACACCTTGCAATCATATAACATTGTTGGAACCACTATTCCTTCAAACATACCCATTTTTGCTTTCCGAGATAATGTTATTGCCTTCCACACATTTTTCAACGCTCGCAGAACTTTCGCCCCCTCCCTCACCCTGACTCACTTCCGTTTCCATGGTTCCATCAGCTGCCAAATCCACTCCCAGATATCTAAAACACTTCACTTCCTCCAGTTTTTCTCCATTCAAACTTACCTCCTAATTGACTTCTCCCTCAACCCTACTGTACCTAATAACCTTGCTCTTATTCACATTTACTCTCAGCTTTCTTCTTTCACACACTTTACCAAACTCAGTCACCAGCTTCTGCAGTTTCTCACCCAAATCAGCCAACAGTGCTGTAAAATACCACTCATCATTTAGGTAGAATAATGAATGTCAAAATGCTGTGGCAATGCTGTTCACTATTATGTGGAGTAACAGCTTGTTCATGGTTATTATCTATCTATCTATCTATATATTCTAAAAGGCAAATCAATTATCATACTGTTTACCTGTCATTCTTTAAGGATAAACATGTTTTTGATACTAATGGGAATTTTTATACATTTTTTACGCAATAGTGAGATAATACCATGCACAATCCATGCTCTAGCTGTCATGCGTAATGAAACAAAACTAAGCCCTTTTGGTCCATTTTCCTATTTTTCCTTTAATATTTTGACTTAAAGTGAGTGAGTGGTATGATGATAAAGTGCATTGTTGGTGAAAGAGAAAAAGTAGGTGTACAGGCAATACTGAAATAGAAGGAGTACAAAAGATTGGTTTAAGTACATGAGAAACCAGCAGTAGTTCAAGAGGAAGGTGCAGGGGTTAAAAAACAAGGCAAATGAGAGATAGGGAGGGCAAGTATCAGTAAACTGCAGGGAGAATAACATGTTTTAGAAGGAGGTAAACGGCATGAGAAAAACAAAACAATGGGAAAATCCGAGAAGGGGGGGGGGGGGGGATAAGGAAGTGGTAAAAGGTACTTATAAGGTGAGGAGGAGATGGAGTGAGGATTCTAATGGACTGCTGCATGTGTGTGATGACACAGTGGGGCAGATTTAGGGTGTTCAGGTTGGGGAGAAATGTGAAGTGGAGTGAGAGAGATGGAAAGTGGTTTGGTGAAGAGAGAAGAGATGGTGAAAGCATTGAATATGAATGTATGAATGAAATGTAACGACTTTTGTGAGCCCTACTGGCCAATATTGTCTAGAAAAAGCCCTACAAGGGTTAGTGATGGTAATGTGGCAAAGCAGTCTGGGAAATATTTTAGTTTGGATGAGATGCTAGTAATCTGGCAGAGTGAGGCTCAGAAGCATCAGGCTAATACTGGATGGAGCTCAGATTTGGTTACATCCACTGCTGTTTCTGAGGAGTGTCAGCCACAGCCAAACCCATTCTCACAGTAAGAGCTCCTCCCACTTCATAACTCATGCCTGTTATGTAGGAGAGGTGAAAGATGGTAGCCATCTATGCCCCTCTAACCAAATCCTTGAACTGAATTTATTTATGTCATTATCATTAGAATTCATCCTTATTAATATCTGATTCAAAACATTCATTATGTGTAATCAATCATCATTTCTGCTACCAAGTGTTGCTTCTGCATGAGCAATGGTGCTATACAGTACAAATCTCAATTAGTTTTATTATAAACAACCATATTCAGCACTGTTTTGATTAGTGCTTGGTATTCAGGAATGCATCACAAGTATTAATCAATGTATCCCAGCTTATGGGAGGCTGGTTCCCAAAGTGCTCACATACATATGAATGGACTGGTAAAAGGGTTAACACATAAAAAGGTAATAACTACATATGCACTTACTTTTGATTCAAAATTTCACTCGGCAGAGTCTCATTATTCTTCCAACGGAATGATTCATTAAGTGGATCATATATCAATTCATATGGTGGAGGGATAATGGGGCCATCACACAAAATTGGACGGCTCAATCTAGCACCTTTCAGAGCAGTCTTTGCAGTTATGGAATAACGGCCACCCCAATGAGCACGGACAGAGTGACTGTGTGTATGGTTCTTTTGACTAAGCAACGTGAAGTATGATGTCACATTGCGTACAATGTCCTTGATACAGAGCTGTTAAGAAGAAAATTCACTGATTAATACCAAAGTAGTGATTGTTTACCAAATGACATCCTAACTATGTGTCTTCCTTGAATATCAATTGACTATTATACTTCTCTTTCTGATGATGTGACCATTACACAAAAGTGCACTTGGGAGCTTATTTGTGTTTACTTAATCGCAGTTTCCTGTGTCAGCGAGTCAGCACAAGGAAACAGACACATATACATGCAAAATGCCTATACACGTGCATTTTTTCTTTATTAAACTCTGTCGCTGTCTCCCACATTAGCAAGGTAGTGCAAGGAAACAGATGAAAGAAGTGGCCTAACCCACCCACATACACATGTATATACATACACGTCCACACACAAACATATACATACCTATACATTTCAACATATACATATATACAAACGTACATAATTCATACTTGCTGCTTTTATTAATTCCTGTTGCCACCCCGCCACACCTAAAATGACACCCCCCTCCCCCCAAATGCGCGTGAGGTAGTGCTAGGAGAGGACAACAAAGGCCACAATGGTTCACACTCAGTCTCTAGCTGCCTTATAATGCACCGAAACCACAGCTCCTTTTCCACATCCTGGCCCTACAAAACTTTCCATGGTTTCCCCCAGACACTTCATATGCCCTGGTTCAATCCACTGACAGCACATCGACCCAGGTATACCACATGGTTCCAATTCACTCTATTCCTTTCACGCCTTTCACTCTCCTGCATGTTCGGGCCCCAATCGCTCAAAATCTTTTTCACTCCATCCTTCCACCTCCAATTTGGTCTTCCACTTCTCATTCCCTCCACCTCTGACACATATGACACATATATCCTCTTTGTCAGTCTCCCACTTATCCTCATTCCCTCCACCTCTGACACATATATCCTCTTTGTCAATCTTTCCTCTCTCATTCTCTCCATGTGACCAAACCATTTAAATACACCCTCTTCTGCTCTCTCAACCACACTCTTTTTATTACCACCCATCTCTCTTACCCTTTCATTATTTGCTAGTTCAAACCACCTCACACCACATATTGTCCTCAAACATCTCATTTCCAGCACATCCACCCTCCTCCACACAACTCTATCTATAGCCCAAGCCTGGCAACCATATAACATTGTTAGAACCACTATTCCTTCAAACATACCCATTTTTGCTTTCTGAGATAATGTTCTCACCTTCCACACATTCTTCAACGCACCCAGAACCTTCACCCCCTCCCCCACCCTGTGACTCACTTCCACTTCCATGGTTCCATCCACTGCCAAATCCACTCCCAGATATCTAAAACACTTCACTTCCTCCGGTTTTTCTCCATTCAAACTTACCTCCTAATTGACTTCTCCCTCAACCCTACTGTACCTAATAACCTTGCTCTTATTCACATTTACTCTCAGCTTTCTTCTTTCACACACTTTACCAAACTCAGTCACCAGCTTCTGCAGTTTCTCACTCGAATCAGCCACCAGCACTGTATCATCAGCGAACAACTGACTCACTTGGGTCCCAAGCCCTCTCATCCACAACAGACTGCATACTTGCCCCTCTTTCCAAAACTCTTGCATTCACCTCTCTAACAACCCTATCCATAAACAAATCAAACAACCATGGAGACATCACGCACCCCTGCCACAAACCGACATTCACTGGGAACCAATCACTTTCCTCTCTTCCTACTCATACACATGCCTTACATCCTCGATAAAAACTTTCACTGCTTCTAACAACTTGCCTCCCACACCATATACTCTTAATACCTTCCACAGAGCATCTCTATCAACTCTATCATGTGCATATACATATCAACATATACATACATAGACATATACATATATACACATGTACATATTCATATGCACTTGCCTTCATCCATTCTTGTCACTACCCCACCACAAAGGAAATAACAACCCCCCCCCCTTAAGCAAGGTAGTGCCAGGAAAAGACAAAAGAGGCCACATTCAATCACATTCAGTCTCTAGCTGTCATGTGTAATGCACTGAAACCACAGCTCCCTATCCACATCCAGGGCCCAAAGACCTTTCCATGGTTTACTCCAGACACTTCACATCCCCTGGTTAAGTCCAGTAACAGCAAGTTGACCCCAGTATAACATACCGTTCCAATTCACTCTATTCCATGCACGCCTTTCACCCTCCTGCCTGTCCAGGCCCTGATCACTCAAAATATTTTTCACTCCATCCTTCCACCTCCAATATGGTGTCCTGCTTCTCCTTATGCCCTCCACATACCCTAGCCTGAGCCAGGTACCCATTTCATTGATGAACCCCTAGGGGTGGTTGAACAGCAGAGTTGACTGTGGACCAACTGCCACAACCAAGATGCAAAACTATGTGCTCAACCTTGGGAAACCCATAAAAAAAAATGTCATGGCCAGAAACATTAATCATAACACCACAGAGGTTTATCCAACAATATTCTAAAACATTTTAAGAATACAACTCACCATGTATTGAAGACTATCATTTTCTACCTGAGGGCATGCAGTTTCCCACGTCATTAACATGGTCATATTCACTAATCTTGCTTGTAAGTTCTTTGGAGGGGCCAACGGGTCAGCACCAGTTTGTATCTAGGTATAAGAGAATATATGTACATTATTGTTGTCAAAAAAGATGAAAAAACAATTTGAGCATTACTACTACACTTAAAAAATTACACTGCAGAAAAAATAAAAGATAATCCAAATGCTTGAAATAATGCTGTATGAGCTGTTCTGCTTTGTATCTGAACAATTATGGACTAGGTTTAAAAACTGTAAATAATAATTTAATACATAATTCAAAGTGTTTGTGTTGGAAAGAAGTGCAAAGAGAGAGAGTGATAGCAAGTAGTCTGGTGAAGATAGAAAAGGGGGTGAAAGCCTTATGCAAGAAGAAATATCACAATGTAACAGGAGTGGATAGTATAGCAGATTAATTAATCAATGTGGTGGCTGTGTTGTTGACTGGTTAATTAGGATTTTCAAAGCAGGCATGGATTGTGGTGAAGTGCCTGAGGATTGCCAGAATGCATATATACTGCCACAGAATAAAGGCAAGGGGGACAAGGGTGAATGTTTGAACTGCAAAGGTACAAGTTTGCTTAGGGTACCTGTTAAGTTGTATGGGACAGTGATGATTGAGAGAGTGAAGGCATGTATGGAGCATCAGACTGGGGAAGAACAATGTGGTTTTGAGAGTGTGTGTTCAAGAAACACTTACAGAAGCAGAAGGATGTGTATGTGCCATTTATGGATCTAGAGAAAGCATATGATAGGGTTGATAGACATGCCTTGTGGAAGGTCTTATAAATACATGGTGTGGGAGGAAAGCTGTTAAAAGCAGAGAAGTTTTTATCAAGTGTGTATGCCATATGTACGAATAGGAAGAAAGGAGAGTGAATGGTTCAAAGTAAAGGCTGATCTGTGGCAGGGGTGAACCATGTCACCATGGCTGTTTAATTCATTTATGGATGGGATGGTGAAGAAGGTCAATGCAAGGGCCTTAGAGAGGAGGGTAAATATGCAGTCTGGGGGAGGTGATGGAGACTGGGAAAAGTCAGTTGTTGCTTGCTGATGACACAGCACTGGTGGCAGATTTCGTGTGAGAAACAACTAAAAAAGGTGTTCAGGACTCACCCAGCTACTTGGGTCAACCCCCGCCAAGGGACCCTCCATAATCATTCTCCCTTACAATGGTTATAGCCAGACAAAGCAGACAGTGCTTGGTATATAAAGACTGGTGTTGGACGGCAGGAATTAAGTGTGATGCTGGGACTGAAATAACTTTAAGTACTGGCACTTGAATTGGTCTGTCTCCAAGAAACATGTCATGCCACATGTATTGAAAAAATTACATTGAATAAAACTGTATGAACTACTGATCTGTGATTTCAATTTCAAATTCCCATATGTATACACACACACAGACACATACATATATACACATGTACATATTTATACTTACTTGCCTTCATCCACTCCTGGCGCTACCTTGCCCCACAGGAAACACCAATGCTACCCCCTGCTTTTGTGAGGTAGCACCAAGAAAACAGACAAAAAAAGGCACATTCATTCACACTCAGTCTCTAGCTGTCATGCCTCTGTAACATATCCCTTCTTATTCAACTGATATCTAGTCAATACAGAGAAACTAGTGAGAATTGTATCTTATGGCCCTTGATATAGTGAAAGCTTCTGAAAAGTTACGCCACTGGGGTCTCACAGAGCTCCTATTTTGGCTTTCCTCCCTCACTTTGTCCACTTATATCCAGCTTCCTTCTGCATTCTTCCTCAATTTTTATAATGATCTGAACTTGTTTATCGTACTTCTCTCACATCTGGGGAAGGTTTTAAATCTACATACTTACAAGACAGAACACAAAGGCAATTCAAATTATCAACTTTCCCACTATGACCTTGCAACTTGACCCAATGATCTTACTTTCCAGTGTTGATTTACTTTCCCTCTTCTACAGATATGAGTTTGGTTTCTTCTTCTGATAGATAGTTGCTTCTGAATTCTAGTCATTAGACAGATCATGTAATATTTGGCAAGCTATTGCATTAAATTGTTACTGTGTGGCATACAACTATAGGGTGTGGACTACTGTGATATCTGCTTCTTTCCCATAACTGTAAAGCTTTGGAACTATCTAACTCCCTCATCTCTTTCCTAACAACCTCATCCAGCCCCTTTCTCAAGGGTATACTTCCCACCTCCTCCTACACTCTAAAAACATTTTTCCACTTTTCTTCTTATTTCTTCCATTTTTTGAAAATCTTCAAAACTTAAGGTTTAGCCCCAGTGTGGATTTACATATATGACTGGAACCCCCAACAAAAATTACTAAAACAAAAGAAAAGAAATCCAGTAACTGCTCAGCTCAATGGGTGCTGGATATGAGACAGTCTAATGTCATACAAATCTTTAAGAATCATCTTAAAACACTAAAACATAAGTAAACTCGCCATAACAAACAATAAAACAAGTAGGGAATAAATGATGTGTCATATGGGGAGTCAGCTGTACTTGTTGAAATTCATATAATGTCAAATGCATATTAAAAGCACCATGCATTCAAGTTTGATGGGTGTTTCAAAGTCTCTGGGGTGTTCCTAAATCTCACAATAGAGGAAAATGTTTTATGAAGGACAAGGGGTGAATTCAATCATCCCAAGTATGGAGAAAAAAAAATCACATAAAAAGGGTTGAGAAACCCAATCCCAAACTCTGCTGCCTAGGATCGAAAAACCCATTATGCACAGCTGTGCAGCTGACAAGAAATGGTGTAGTTTCTTTCTCAGTGTCTTTCTAATAAAGAGTACATCCTTATGGGAAAGTCATTCAAGAAAATCCAATGTTTAACATATCAAAAAAAATTTCATTATCATACAAAGCACCAAATAATAAATAATATATTCTTCAAAACTTACCCGTTTTACTGCAACAGGACCAATGCCAAATGGCCCTTCTACCATTACTGCCAGCAGGTATGTCTCACATGCATCTAACCCTTGGACCATAAGTGTTGTGCTATTGGTTGTAGCAACATTAGCACTGTGCATAAGTTCATTATGACTCTTGCCCCACACAATGCGATACGTCCAAGCAATCTATTAAATGAGAAAAATACAGTTCTTTGAAAAAAGGAGTAGTGATGCAAATCTAATGCTAATAATTACATACAAAAGAATGCTGTATGCGCATTAACCAAAAGTCATTAGGTATACAAAACCTATACAAAGCCTAACACCTTTTTCAATTCAACAATCATTCAAGTTACCCTGTGCATTACAGTGCAACTGCCCACAGAGAACCTTCCCTAAAGAAATCTTGCACCATGTATCTAAGCACAGAATCCACTCTCAAACCATCTGTCATGTTAATCTTCTCACAGGATATATGATATCCCTTATGCTGAACAACTTTCTTTAAGGACTTTTCCTTAAAGTCACTTATGTTATTTCCCTCATCTGTGATTATCATGTGTTATATGAATTTCTGTAAGCTGACTGATAAATAAAGCCAAAACTCTTTCAATATTATCATGCTATCATGTTTGTCCATTTCTGAGTAATTTGTGGGTTATCAAAATTACACATAACATCTATCTATCTATTCATCCCTAACACTCATTCCCACCATTAACTCCCATCATTAGGTGGCTACAGCAAAAGAGTCATGGGCCAATCAGGCCTCCTGCTGTCTGTCTTTCTCACATAAACTCATGCATTCTTCCACCATTTCTCTCCCTCCAATACTCTTCCAATCTGTGACAGGTGGTCTTCCTCTCACACCAACTCCCTTTAATCGTATTATCATACACTCTGTTTGTAAACTCCCCACTAGCCAAAACCACCTCGAAGATTATGTTTCACCCACCCAACTACTCCACAACTCATTCCCTTTACATTCCCTGCCATAAGAAATCTCTCATTCACCATCTCACTTCTTTCTTCATTCCATCTAGTCATACCATATGCTCCTCTCAAATAGTTCATTTCCACATTCCAGATTCTTGAACCTCTGTGACTCACTCCATGCCCATGTTTTGGCTGCATAGGTCACGGATGGAAGGACTGAGCTGTCCCTTAATCCTTTCATCACTTCCATATTTACACCTCTATCCTTCATTATTCTGTTAAGGGACCTACCATGTACTGCTCTCTCCCTTATCTCTCCTTCCACATCACAAAGCATACCCAAGATAAAGCCAAATACTTAAATCCTGTCACCTCTTCCAGTCTTTCTCTCCCCATATCTATAACACACTTTTGTACACTTTCTTCTCTCACTCCACAGGGCTTTGCAAAATCTACAATTTCACTTTGTTTCCTTTCAAACACCATTACTTGACTTTTACTCACATTTACCTTCAATCGTCTACACTCACACACATCATAAAACAACATATACAACTATCTGCAATTCCTCTTCACTCTCGGCAAACTACACATTTTCATCAGCAAACACATGTCACCAGCCACTATACCTCACCACGACACTCCATCTCTGCACCCCTTTCCCTAGTTATGCTTTCATCCCTTTTATCACTCCAACCACATATATGTTAAAAAGCCACAGTGACACCACACAGCCCTGCCCCACACCCATATGTACACTGAAACTTCTGCTCAACTCCCCATGCACTTGCTCCTCTATGCAAGGCTTTCACACCATCCAACAGGTGGTCCCTTACACCATATATCCTTAATAGATCTCATTAAGCATTCCACTCAACTCTGTCACATGCTTTCTCCAGATCCATAAAAGCTGCATACGACATCTTAATTTACACTAGATACTTTTCCAAAGCCATTCTCACCACAAAAATCTGATCCATGCATCTGTTACCTTCCCTAAAACACCCTTGCTTCTCACTTATTCTGCATTCAGTTACTTAACAGACTTTTACTTTTTTATTTATCTTATTATACTTTGCCGCTGTCTCCTGCGTTAGTAAGGTAGAGCAAGAAAACAGACGAAAGAATGGCCCAACCCACCCACATACACATGTATATACATACACGTACACACATGCACATATACATACATATGCACATATTCCTTCAAACATACCCATTTTTGCTTTTGGAGATAATGTTCTCACCTTCCACACACTTTTCAATGCTCCCAGAGCTTTCGCCCCCTTCCCCACCCTGTGACTCACTTCCACTTCCATGGTTCCATCCGCTGCCAAATCCACTCCCAGATATCTGAAACACTTCACTTCCAGTTTTTCTCCATTCAAACATACCTCCCAAATGACTTGTCCCTCAACCCTACTGTACCTAATAACATTGCTCTTATTCACATTTACTTTCAGCTTTCTTCTTTCACACACTTTACCAAACTCAGTCACCAGCTTTTGTAATTTCTCACACAAATCAGCCACCAGCACTGTATCATCAGTGAACAACAACTAACTCACTTCCCAAGCTCTCTCATCCACAACAGACTGCATACTTGCCCCTCCCTCCAAAACTCTTGCATTCACCTACCTAACAACCCCATCCATAAACAAATTAAACAACCATCACACACCCCTGCCTCAAACTGACATTCACTGAGAACCAATCACTTTCCTCTCTTCCTATTCGTACACAGACTTATTTCCCTATAATTGTTATGTGCAACCTTAGCACCTTTCCCCTTGGAAAAAAAGGACCAACAATAGCTTTCACCCAATCCTCAAACACAACCTTGTTTCTCTGCTAAACTATATATCAATTGCAACCACTCTTATCACACTTTCTCCTCCATCTCATCCACCGCAGGTGCCTTTCCTACCCTCAAACTCATTATTGCCCTTATCAACTTCCTTCATGCTATAGGCCTCTGCACTTTCCCTTCCATCTTACATACCCATGCATGTAACAATTGTTGCCCCCCTTTCCCCACATTTTTCAGTTCTATTGAACACTCTTTCCATCTTCCTTTCACTTCTACCTTTTGATTCACTTGCTCCCCTTCCTTACTTCTCACATTAACATTTCCACTCTTTAATCCAATTCTTTCCTTTGTCAACTCCTTTCAGTGTAATTTCTTATTTTCCTTGAACTTTTCACTCCACTTTCTCCCCAAATCCTAATCTACTCACTTCTCCCCAATCCTTCACTTCATGAGAACTGCAAAATGGTCAAACTCTCCAGAGAATCTCTCATAATTCTAGCATCCAGCAGAAACTTTCTCAACCTATCATCCATTGCCACATTTAACCTATCACTTTTGTTCTTCTCTTCCATCATTTCTCATTCTGATATCTCTGTGGGTCATCTTGTGCTAAAAAAAGGTGTTTGCAAGGAATATACCCCTCTTAGCACAGACATCCACAAGATGACTTGTTCTCACCTATTCCAGGTAACCCCATTTACATGCAATCGCAGGCCAGAAATTAGCCGAACTGAAAATTCTGGCAATTTCTGGATTTTACTCAAATAAAAATTCATAAACAGTTTGACCACAATGTACTGCAAAGACTACAACAATGTAAGACAAAACAGAGTATTCGAAGTCATTCATCCAAGATGGGGGTGACTTAAGTGACCTCAATGATACTATAATTTCTGGTAAACTGTTCAGAAGACCTGAGACCATCCATCAGTTTACCATTTCTGGTTAATATTTTTCATTTGCAAAATTTCTCACTTTATCTCATAAAAATAAGACCCTCATTTGGGTGCTTCTGGCAGAAAGATTCTTGTTTCTCCATCACAACCTACTTCAAAATCTTTTTATAAACGATACCTTACACATGAAGTTTCTCACCTCCCTCACCAAACACCACATAGATTTATGGAAATCTGTCATTCACCAGTCACCCACTTGTTTATATTCTCATACTCTCTGCATTCAATATCTTTAAAACATCCACGCTTCAATTTGTGTCGAGTGATTCAGCTTCTTAACCAGCTTCCTATGTGATGGGTGATAAATGCTTTCTGGCCATCCAGATGCAAACAGTCCACCCAACATTCTCTCCTGTCTAACAGTAAGCTCACTCTTGTAATAATCTGAGAAGTTTGTTAAGCATGAACTTGTCTTTCCCTGAACCAAGTTTTCTCACACTAAGATAATCTCTCTTTTGTAGGAAGAGATTTGTTTGCTTTTTGATTACCATTTCCAGAATCTTGTAGACTATATTCATAGGGGAGACTGATTTGGCATTTCAGTATGGTGCTTGCTCTTTCCCACTCCCAAACCAAATTTGTTGTATTCTAACGACATCTTGAACTGCATTTTGAGAGGTTTATCAAGTATTATCTTTATCATTATACCTACTCACCATCTCTCACGTTAGCGAGGTAGCATAAGGAAACAGACAAAAGAATGGCTCAACCCACCCACATACACATGGATATACATAAATGCCCACACACACATATTCATACATAGACATATACATATATACACATGAACATATTCATCCATTCCCATCACCACCCCACCACACATGGAATAGCACACACACACACACACACATACACACACACACACACACACACACACACACACACACCCGTGAGGTAACGCTAGGTAAAGACAACAAAGGCTACATTCATTCATACTCAGTCTCTAGCTATCATGTGTAATGCACTGAAACCACAGCTCCCTTTCCACATCCAGGCTCCACGAAACTTTCCATGGTTTACCCCAAACGCTTCACATGCCTTGGTTCAATCCACTGACAGCACATCGAACCCGGTATACCGCATCGTTCCAAATCACTCTATTCCTTGCATAACTTTCACCTGCCATACTGTATGTTCAGGCCCCAATCATTCAAAATCTTTTTCACTCCATTTTTCCACTTCCAATTTGGTCTCCTGCTTCTCCTCATTCCCTCCACCTCTAACACATATATCCTCATTCTCAATCTTTCCTCACTAACTCTCTCCATGTGACTAAACCATTTCAACACATCCTCGTCTGCTCTCTCGACCACACTCTTTTTATTACCACACATTTCTCTTACCCTTTCATTACTTACTTGATCAAACCACCTCACACCACATAATGCATTCAAACATTTCACTTCCAATACATTCACCCTCCTCTGCACAACCCTATCTATAGCCCATGCCTCGCAACCATATAACATTGTTGGAACCACTATTCCTTCAAACATACTCATTTTTGCTCTCCGAGATAATGCTCTCGCCTTCCACATATTCTTCAACAATCCCAGAAACTTCACCCTTCCACCACCCTGTGACTCACTTCTGCCTCCATGGTTTTCCATCTGCTGCTATGTCCACTCCCAGACATCTAAAACACTTCTCATCCTCGAGTTTTTCTCCATTCAAACTTACCTCCCAATTAACTTGTCCCTCAACCCTACTGAACATAATAACCTTGCTCTTATTCACATTTACTCTCAGCTTTCTTCTTTCACACACTTTATCAAACTCAGTCACCAACTTCTGCAGTTTCTCACCCAAATCAGCCTCACTTCCAAAGACCTCTCATCCACAACAGACTGCATATTTGCCCCTCTTTCCAAAAGTCTTGCATTCACCTCCCTAACAACACTATCCATAAACAAATAAAACAAATGATAATATTAATGCTAATTACTCGACTAATTACACGAATTTTAAGGTTTTGACCACAGATTGTTATTCAGCACACGTAAAAACATATATGCTGAAAATTTTAGGAAAATCTATTTTTTTCAAAAAAATCAAGAAGAATCCATATAGCCTTGGATAAGATTTTGCTCAGATTTTCAAGTTCTTCAGATTTTAATGAAAATCTGGGAATATGTGCAATTCTATATGGTGATTAAGGATATTGTGTCAAAAGACTGCATTTCGTAAAATTAAGCGCTTAATTACATAATAATAATTATATCAATATGCTAATTACTCTACTAATTACACAAATTTTAAGGTTTTGACCACAGATTCTTATTCAGCACACTTAAAAATATCTATGTTGAAATCTTTAGGAAAATCTATTTTTTCAAAAAATAAAGAAAAATCCAATTCTAGGAAAATATATTTTTTCAAAAAATCAAGAAAAATCCAAGGATAATATTTGCTCAGATTTTCAACTTCATATTTTAATGAAAATTTGGGAATATGTCTTATTCCATATGGTGATTAAGGATGTCGAGTCAAAATACTGCATTTTGTAAAATTAAGCGCTTAGTTACTTACTTAATATTAATTATAATTACATTAATATGCTAATTAATCGAGTAATTATAAGAATTTTAAGGTTTTGACCACAGATTCTTATTCAACACAAGTAAGAACATCAATGCTGAAAATTTTACGAAAATCTATTTTTTCAAAATAATATTTTTCAAGACAATATTTTGCTCAATTTTCAACTTCTTCATATTTTAATGAAAATTTGGGAATATGTCTTATTCTATATCGTGATTAAGGATATCGAGTCAAAATACTGCATTTTGTAAAATTAAGCACTTAGTTACATACTTAATATTAATTATAATTATATTAATATGCTAATTACTCGATTAATTATCCGAATTTTAAGGTTTTGACCACAGATTCTCATTCAGCACACGTAAAAACATCAATGCTGAAAATTTTAGGAAAATCTATTTTCAAAAAAATCGAGAAAAATCTGAGCCTTGGATTATAATATTTTGCTCAGATTTTCAACTTCTTCAGATTTTAATGAAAATTAGTGAATATGTCGTATTCTATATGGTGATTAAAGATATAGAGTCAAAACACTGCATTTCGTAAAATTAAGCGTTTAATTACATATTTAGCATTAATCACGATTATATTAATGTGGTAATTACTCGGCTAATTACACGAGTTTTAAAGTTTTGACCACAGATTCTTATTCAACACACGTAAAAACATCTATGTTGAAAATTATAGGGAAATACATTTTTTTTCAAAAAAATCAAGAAAAATCCGTATAAGATTTTGCTCAGATTTTCAAGTTCTTCAGATTTTAATGAAAATCTGGGAATATGTGGAATTCTATATGGTGATTAAGGATATCGAGTCAAATTACTGCATTTCGTAAAATTAAGAGCTTAATTACATACTTAATATTGATTATGATTATATTAATATGCTAATTACTCGACTAATTACACGAATTTTAAGGTTTTGACCACAGATTCTTATTCAGCACACCTAAAAAAAATCTATGTTGAAATTTTAGGAAAATTTTTTTTTAAAAAATCAAAAAAAAATAAAAAAAAAATGAATATTAGGGAATATGTCGCATTCTATATGGTGATTAAGGATATCGAGTGAAAATACTGCAATTCATAAAATTAATCGCTTAATACGACATATTCCCAGATTTTCATTAAAATCTGAAGAAGTTGAAAAGCTGAGCAAAATATCATCAAAGGCTATAGCCTTGGATCTTTCTTGATTTTTTGAAAAGACAGACTTTCCTAAAATTTTCAGCATTGATGTTTTTACGTGTGCTGAATAAGAATCTGTGGTCAAAACCATAAAAATCGTATAATCATTCGAGTAATGAGCATATTAATATAATTATAATAAATATTAAGAATGTAATTAAGCGCTTAATTTTACAAAATGCAGTATTTGGAATCGATATCCTTAATCACCATATAGAATACGACATATTCCCTAATTTTCATTAAAATCTGAAGAAGTTGAAAATCTGAGCAAAATATTATCTGGATTTTTCTTGATTTTTTGAGAAAAATAGATTTTCCTAAAAATTTCAGCATTGATGTTTTTACGTGTGCTGAATAAGAATCTGTGGTCAAAACCTTAAAAATCGTATAAATATTCGAGTAATGAGCATAATAATATAATCATAACTAATGTTAAGTATATAATTAAGCGCTTAATTTTACGAAATGCAGTATTTTGACTTTATATCCTTAATTACCATATAGAATACGATATATACCCAGATTTTCATTAAAATCTGAAGTTGAAAATCTGAGGAAAATATCATCCAAGGATATAGCCTTGGATTTTTCTTGATTTTTTGAAAAAAACAGATTTTCCTAAAATTTTCAGCGTTGGTGTTTTTACGTGTGCTGATTAAGAATCTGTGGTCTAAACCTTAAAAATCGTATAATCATTCGAGAAATTAGCATATTAATATAATTATAATATTAATGTAATTAAGCGCTTAATTTCACAAAATGCAGTATTTTGACTCGATATCCTTAATCACCATCTAGAATACGACATATTCCCTAATTTTCATTAAAATTTGAAGAAGTTGAAAATCTGAGCAAAATTTTATCCTTGGATTTTTCTTGATTTCTTAAAAAAATATATTTTCCTAAAATTTTCATCATTGATGGTTTTACGTGTGCTGAATAAGAATCTGGTCAAAACCTTAAATTTCGTATAATTATTCGAGTAATTAGCATATTAATATCATTATAATCAATATTAAGTTTGCAACTAAGCGCTTAATTTTACAAAATGCAGTATTTTGACTCGATATCCTTAATCACCATCTATGCTGAAAATTTTAGGAAAATCTATCTTTTTCAAAAAAATCAAGAAGAATCCGTATAGCCTTGGATATGATTTTGCTCAGATTTTCAAGTTCTTCATATCTTAATGAAAATCTGGGAATATGTGGAATTCTATATGGTGATAAAGGATATCGTGTCAAAAGACTGCATTTCGTAAAATTAAGCGCTTAATTACATACTCAATAATAATGATAATATTAATATGCTAATTACTATACTAATTACACGAATTTCAAGGTTTTGACCACAGATTCTTATTCAGCACACTTAAAAATATCTATGTTGAAATTTTTAGGAAAATCTATTTTTTCAAAAAATCAAGAATAATCCATGGCCTTGGATAATATTTTGCTCAGATTTTCAACTTCTTCATATTTTAATGAAAATTTGGGAATATGTCTTATTCTATATGGTGATTATGGATATCGAGTCAAAATACTGCATTTTGTAAAATTAAGCGCTTAGTTACATTCTTAATATTATAATTATATTATGCTAATTACTCGAATAATTATACGAATTTTAAGGTTTTGACCACAGATTCTTATTCAACACAAGGTAAAACATCAATGCTGAAAATTTTAGGAAAACCTATTTTTTCAAAGAAATCGAGAAAAATCTAGCCTTGAATAAGATTTTGCTCTGATTTTCAACTTCTTCAGATTTTAATGAAAATTAGGGAATATGTCGTATTCTATATGGTGATTAAGGATATAGAGTCAAAATACTGCATTTCATAAAATTAAGCACTTAATTACATACTTAGCATTAATCACTATTATATTAATATGGTAATTACTCGGCTAATTACACGAATTTTAAAGTTTTGACCACAGATTCTTATTCAGCACACGTAACAACATCTATGCTGAAAATTTTAGGAAAATCTATTTTTAAAAAAAAAACGAGAAAAATCCAAGGCGCCTTGGATATTTTGCTCAGATTTTCAACTTCTTCAGATTTTTATGAAAATATGGAAATATGTGGAATTCTATATGGTGATTAAGGATATCGTGTCCAAATACTGCATTTTGTAAAATTAAGCGCGTAATTACATACTTAATATTGATTATGATTATATTAATATGCTAATTACTCGACTAATTACACGAATTTTAAGGTTTTGATCACAGATTCTTATTCAGCACACGTAAAAATATCTATGTTGAAAACTTTAGGAAAATCTCTTTTTTCAAAAAAATCAAGAAAATCCAACACATATTACCAAATTTTCATTAAAATATTAAGAAATTGAAACTCTGAGCAAAATATCGTCCAAGGCTTTGGATTTTTCTTGATTTTTTGAAAAAAATAGATTTTCCTAAAATTTTCAGCATTGATGTTTTTACGTGTGCTGAATAAGAATCTGTGGTCAAAACCATAAAAATCGTATAATTATTCGAGTAATGAGCATATTAATATAATTGTAATTGATATTAAGAATGTAATTAAGCGCTTAATTTTACAAAATGCTGTATTTCGACTCGATATCCTTAATCACCATATAGAATTTCACATATTCCCATATTTTCATTAAAATCTGAAGAAGTTGAAATCTGAGCAAAATATTATCCAAGGCCTTGGATTTTTCTCGATTTTTTTGAAAAAATAGATTTTCCTACAATTTTCAGCATAGATGTTTTTACGTGTGCTGAATAACAATCTGTGGTCAAAACCTTAAAACTCGTGTAATTAGTCGAGTAATTAACATATTAATACAATCATAACTAATGTTAAGTATATAATTAAGCGCTTAATTTTACGAAATATAGTATTTTGACTCTATATCCTTAATCACCATATAGATTACGACATATTCCCAGATTTTCATTAAAATCTGAAGAAGTTGAAAATCTGAGCAAAATATTATCCATGGCCTTGGATTTTTCTTGATTTTTAGAAAAAATAGATTTTCTAAAATTTTCAACATATATACATTTCTAAGTGTCCTGAATAAGAATCTGTGGTCAAAACCTTAAAAATCGTGTAATTAGAAGAGTAATTAGCATATTAATATAATGATAATAATTATGTAATCAAGCGCTTAATTTTACGAAATGCAGTCTTTTGACACGATATCCTTAATGACCATATAGAATTCCACATATTCCCAGATTTTCATCAAAAACTGAAGAAGTTCAAAATCCAAGACTTCGATTTTTCTTGATTTGTTGAAAAAATAGATTTTCCTACAATTTTCAGCATTGATTTTTTACGTGTGCTGAATAAGAATCTGTTGTCAAAACCTTAAAAATCGTATAATTATTCGAGTAATGAGCATATTAATATAATTATAATTAATATTAAGAATGTAATTAATCGCTTAATTTTACAAAATGCAGTATTTGGACGCGATATTCTTAATCACCATATAGAATTCCACATATTCCCATATTTTCATTAAAATCTAAAGAAGTTGAAAATCTGAGCCAAATATCTCGATTTTTTGAAAAAATAGATTTTCCTAAAATTTTCAGCATTGATGTTTTCACGTGTGCAGAATAAGAATCTGTGGTCAAAACCATAAAAATCGTATAATTATTCGAGAAATGAGCATATTAATATAATTATAATTAATATCAAGAATGTAATTAAGTGCTTAATTTTACAAAATGCAGTATTTGGACTCGATATCCTTAATCACCATATAGAATACGACATACTCCCTAATTTTCGTTAAAATCTGAAGAAGTTGAAAATCTGAGCAAAATATTATCCAAGAATACGACATATTCCCTAATTTTCGTTAAAATCTGAAGAAGTTGAAAATCTTGATTTTTTGAAAAAATACATTTTCCTAAAATTTTCAGCATTGATTTTTTTACATGTGCTGAATAAGAATCTGTGGTCAAAACCTTAAAAATCGTATAATTATTCGAGTAATGAGCATATTAATATAATTATAATTAATATTAAGAATTTAATTAAGGGCTTAATTTTACAAAATGCAGTATTTGGACTCGATATCCTTAATCACCATATAGAATTCCACATATTCACATATTTTCATTAAAATCTGAAGAAGTTGAAAATCTAAGCAAAATATTATGATTTTTCCTGATTTTTTGAAAAAATAGATTTTCCTAAAATTCTCAGCATAGATGTTTTTACGTGTGCTGAATAACAATCTGTGGTCAAAACCTGAAAATTCGTGTAATTCGTCGAGTAATTAGCATTATCATAATTAATGTTAAGTATGTAATTAAGTGCTTAATTTTATGAAATGCAGTATTTTGACTCGAAATCCTTAATCACCATACAGAATAAGACATATTCAAAGATTTTCATTAAAATCTGAAGTTGAAAATCTGAGCAAAATATTATCCAACGATATATAGCCTTGGATTTTTCTTGATTTTTTGAAAAAATACATTTTCCTAAAATTTTCAGCACTGATATTTTTACGTGTGATGATTAAGAATCTTTGTTATCAAAATCTTAAAAATCGTATAATTACTCGAGTAATCAGCATATTAATATAATTATAATTAATATTAAGAATGTAATTAAGCGCATAATTTTTCAAAATGCAGTATCTGGACTAGATATCCTTAATCACCATATAGAATTCCACATATTCCCATATTTTCGTTAAAATCTGAAGAAGTTGAAAATCTGAGCAAAATATTATCCAAGACTATAGCCTTGGATTTTTCTTGATTTTTTGAAAAAATAGATTTTCCTTAAATTCTCAGCATAGATGTTTTTACGTGTGCTGAATGACAATCTGTGGTCAAAACCTTAAAATTCGTGTAATTAGTCGAGTAATTAACATATTAATATAATCACACCTAATGTTAAGTATATAAATAAGCGTTTAATTTTACGAAATGCAGTATTTTGACTCTATATTCTTAATCACCATAGAGAATACGAAATATTCCCATATATTCATTAAAATCTGAAGAAGTTGAAAATCTGCGCAAAATATTATCCAAGACGAAACCCTTGGATTTTTCTTGATGTTTTGAAAAAACAGATTTTCCTAAAATTTTCAGCGTTGATGTTTTTACGTGTGCTGAATAACAATCTGAGGTAAAAACCTTAAAATTCGTATCATTATTCGAGAAATAATCATATTAATATAATTATAATTAATAGTAATGTAATTTAGCGCTTCATTTCAAAAAATCCAGTATTTTGACTGGATATCCTTAATCACCATATAGAATACGACATATTCCCTAATTTTCATTAAAATCTGAAGAAGCTGAAAATCTGAGCAAAATATTATCCAAGGCCTTGGATTTTTCTTGATTTTTTTGAAAAAATTGATTTTCCTAAAATTTTCAGGATAGATGTTTTTACGTGTGCTGAATAAGAATCTGTGGTCAAAACCTTAAAAATCGTATAATTATTCGAGTAATGAGCATATTAATATAATTATAATTAATATTAAGAATGTAATTAATCGCTTAATTTTACAAAATGCAGTATTTGGACGCGATATCCTTAATCACCATATAGAATTCCACATATTCCCATATTTTCATTAAAATCTAAAGAAGTTGAAAATCTGAGCCAAATATCTCGATTTTTTGAAAAAATAGATTTTCCTAAAATTTTCACCATAGATGTTTTTACGTGTGCTGAATAACAATCTGTGGTCAAAACCTTAAAACTCGTGTAATTAGTCGAGTAATTAACATTAATATAACCATAACTAATGTAAAGTAAATAATTAAGCGCTTAATTTTACGAAATGAAGTATTTTGACTCGATATCCTTAATCATCATATAGAATTCGACATATTCCCAGATTTTCATTAAAATCTGAAGAAGTTGAAAATCTGCGCAAAATATTATCCAAGACGAAAGACTTGGATTTTTCTTGATGTTTTCAAAATATAGATTTTCCTAAAATTTTCAGCGTTGATGTTTTTACGTGTGCTGAATATCAATATGTGGTCAAAACCTTAAAAATCGTATAATTATTCGAGAAATGATCATATTAATATAATTATAATTATTAATGTAATTTAGCGCTTAATTCCAAAAAACGCAGTATTTTGACTCGATATCCTTAATCACCATATAGAATACGACATATTCCCTAATTTTCATCAAAATCTGATGAAGTTGAAAATCTAAGCAAAATATCCAAGGCCTTGGATTTTTCTTGATCTTTTGAAAAAATAGATTTTCCTAAAATTTTCAGCATTGATGATTTTACGTGTGCTGAATAAGAATCTGTGGTCAAAACCATAAAAAGCGTATAATTATTCGAGAAATGAGCATATAAATATAATTATAATTAATATCAAGAATGTAATTAAGCGCTTAATTTTACAAAATGCAGTATTTGGACTCGATATCCTTAATCACCATATAGAATACGACATAATACCTAATTTTCGTTAAAATCTGAAGAAGTTGAAAAGCTGAGCAAAATATTGGATTTTTCTAGATTTTTTGAAAAAATACATTTTCCTAAAATTTTCAGCATTGATGTTTTTACGTGTGCTGAATAAGAATCGGTGGTAAAACCTTAAAAATCGTATAATTATTCGAGCAATGAGCATATTAATATAATTATAATTAATATTAAGAATGTAATTGAGCGCTTAATTTTACAAAATACAGTATTTGGACTCGATATCCTTAATCACCATATAAAAATCCACATACTCACATATTTTCATTAAAATCTGAAGAAGTTGAAAATCTAAGCAAAATATTATCCAAGGATTTTTCTTGATTTTTTGAAAAAATAGATTTTCCTAAAATTCTCAGCATAGATGTTTTTACGTGTGCTGAATAACAATCTGTGGTCAAAACCTTAAAATGTGTGTAATTCGTCGAGTAATTAGCATTAATATCATAATTAATGTTAAGTATGTAATTAAGTGCTTAATTTTATGAAATGCAGTATTTTGACTCGAAATCCTTAATCACCATATAGAATAAGACATATTCCAAGATTTTCATTAAAATCTGAAGAAGTTGAAAATCTGAGCAAAATATTATCCAACGATATATAGCCTTGGATTTTTCTTGATTTTTTGAAAAAATACATTTTCCTAAAATTTTCAGCATTGATGTTTTTACGTGTGATGATTAAGAATCTGTGGTCAAAACCTTAAAAATCGTATAATTACTCGAGTAATGAGCATATCAATATAATTATAATTAATATTAAGAATGTAATTAAGCGCTTAATTTTTCAGAATGCAGTATTTGGACTAGATATCCTTAATCACCATATAGAATTCCACATATTCCCATATTTTCATTAAAATCTGATGAAGTTGAAAATTTGAGCAAAATATTATCCAAGGCTTGGATTTTTCTCTATTTTTTGAAAAAAATTGATTTTCCTAAAATTCTCAGCATACATGTTTTTAAGTGTGCTGAATAACAATCTGTGGTCAAAACCTTAAAATTCGTGTAATTAGTCGAGTAATTAACAATATAATCACACCTAATGTTAAGTATATAATTAAGCGCTTAATTTTACGAAATGCAGTATTTTGACTCTATATCCTTAATCACCATATAGAATACGATATATTCCCAGATTTTCATTAAAATCTGAAGAAGTTGAAAATCTCCGCAAAATATTATCCAAGACGAAAGCCTTGGATTTTTCTTGATGTTTTCAAAGTATAGATTTTCCTAAAATTTTCAGCGTTGATGTTTTTACGTGTGCTGAATAAGAATCGGTGGTCAAAACCTTAAAAATCGTATAATTATTCGAGCAATGAGCATATTAATATAATTATAATTAATATTAAGGATGTAATTAAGCGCTTAATTTTACAAAATACAGTATTTGGACTCGATATCCTTATTCACCATATAAAAATCCACATATTCACATATTTTCATTAAAATCTGAAGAAGTTGAAAATCTAAGCAAAATATTATCCAAGGATTTTTCTTGATTTTTTGAAAAAATAGATTTTCATAAAATTTTCAGCGTTGATGTTTTTACGTGTGCTGAATAACAATATGTGGTCAAAACCTTAAAAATCGTATAATTATTCGAGAAATGAGCATATTAATATAATCATAATTAATATTAATGTAATTTAGCGCTTAATTCCACAAAATGCAGTATTTTGACTCGATATCCTTAATCACCATATAGAATACGACATATTCCCTAATTTTCATTAAAATCTGATGAAGTTGAAAATCTAAGCAAAATATTATCCAAGGCCTTGGATTTTTCTTGATTTTTTGAAAAAATACATTTTCCTAAAATTTTCAGCATTGATGTTTTTACGTGTGATGATTAAGAATCTGTGGTCAAAACCATAAAAATCGTATAATTATTCGAGAAATGAGCATATTAATATAATTATAATTAATATTGAGAATGTAATTAAGCGCTTAATTTTACAAAATGCAGTATTTGGACTAGATATCCTTAATCACCATATAGAATTCCACATATTCCCATATTTTCATTAAAATCTGATGAAGTTGAAAATCTGGGATTTTTCTCTATTTTTTGAAAAAAATTGATTTTCCTAAAATTCTCAGAATAGATGTTTTTACGTGTGCTGAATAACAATCTGTGGTCAAAACCTTAAAATTCGTGTAATTAGTCGAGTAATTAACATATAATATAATCACACCTAATGTTAAGTATATAATTAAGCGCTTAATTTTACGAAATGCAGTATTTTGACTGTATATCCTTAATCACCATACAGAATACGATATATTCCCAGATTTTCATTAAAATCTGAAGAAGTTGAAAATCTGCGCAAAATATTATCCTTGGATTTTTCTTGGTTTTGAAAAATTAGATTTTCCTAAAATTTTCAGCGTTGATGTTTTTACGTGTGCTGAATAACAATCTGAGGTAAAAACCATAAAAATCGTATAATTATTCGAGAAATTAGCATATTAATATAATTATAATTAATATCAAGAATGTAATTAAGCGCTTAATTTTACAAAATGCAGTATTTGGACTCTATATCCTTAATCACCATATAGAATACGACATATTCCCTAATTTTCGTTAAAATCTGAAGAAGTGGAAAATCTGAGCAAAATATTATCCAAGACTATAGCCTTGGATTTTTCTTAATTTTTTGAAAAAATACATTATCCTAAAATTTTCAGCATTGATGTTTTTACGTGTGCTGAAGAACAATCTGTGGTCAAAACCTTAAAAATCGTATAATCATTCGAGTAATGAGCATATTAATATAATCAAATTAATATTAAGAATTTAATTAAAGGCTTAATTTTACAAAATGCAGTATTTGGACTCGATATCCTTAATCACCATATAGAATTCCACATATTCACCTATTTTCATTAAAATCTGAAGAAGTTGAAAATCTAAGCAAAATATTATCCAAGGATAGATATAGCCTTGGATTTTTCTTGATTTTTTGAAAAAATAGATTTTCCTAAAATTCTCAGCATAGTTGTTTTTACGTGTGCTGAATAACAATCTGTGGTCAAAACCTTAAAATTCGTGTAATTCGTCGAGCAATTACCATTAACATCATAATTAATGTTAAGTATGTAATTAAGTGCTTAATCTTATGAAATGCAGTATTTTGACTCGAAAATTACTCGAGTAATCAGCATATCAATATAATTATAATTATTAAGAATGTAATTAAGCCTTGGATTTTTCTTGATTTTTTGAAAAAATAGATTTTCCTAAAATTCTCAGCATAGATGTTTTTACGTGTGCTGAATAACAATCTGTGGTCAAAACCTTAAAATTCGTGTAATTCGTCGAGCAATTACCATTAACATCATAATTAATGTTAAGTATGTAATTAAGTGCTTAATCTTATGAAATGCAGTATTTTGACTCGAAATCCTTAATCACCATATAGAATAAGACATATTCCAAGATTTATATTAAAATCTGAAGAAGCTGAAACTCTGAGCAAAATATTATCCAACGATATATAGCCTTGGATTTTTCCTGATTTTTTGAAAAAATACATTTTCCTAAAATTTTCAGCATTGATGTTTTTACGTGTCATGATTAAGAATCTCTGGTCAAAACCTTAACAATCGTATAATTACTCGAGTAATCAGCATATTAATATAATTATATTTATTAAGAATGTAATTAAGCGCTTAATTTTTCAAAATGCAGTATTTGGACTAGATATCCTTAATCACCATATAGAATTCCACATATTTCCATATTTTCATTAAAATCTGATAAAGTTCAAAATCTAAAATTCTCAGCATAGATGTTTTTACGAGTGCTGAATAACAATCTGTGGTCAAAATCTTAAAATTCGTGTAAGTAGTCGAGTAATTAACATATTAATATAATCACACCTAATGTTAAGTATATAATTAGGCGCTTAATTTTACGAAATGCAGTATTTTGACTCTATATCCTTAATCAACATATAGAATACGATATCTTCCCAGATTTTCATTAAAATCTGAAGAAGTTGAAATTCTGCACAAAATATTATCCAAGATTTTTTGGATTTTTCTTGATGTTTTGAAAAAATAGATTTTCCTAAAATTTTCAGCGTTGATGTTTTTAAGTATGCTGAATAACAATATGTGGTCAAAACCTTAAAAATCGTATAATTATTCGAGACATCAGCATATTAATATAATCATAATTAATATTAATGTAATTTAGCGCTTAATTCCACAAAATGCAGTATATTGACTCACTATAATTAATCACCATATAGAATACGACATACTCCCTAATTTTCATTAAAATCTGATGAAGTTGAAAATGTAAGCAAAATATTATCCAAGGATTTTTCTTGATTTTTTGAAAAAATAGATTTTCCTAAAATTTTCAGCATTGATGTTTTTACGTGTGCTGAATAAGAATCTGTGGTCAAAACCATAAAAATCGTATAATTATTCGAGAAATGAGCATATTAATATAATTATAATTAATATCAAGAATGTAATTAAGTGCTTAATTTTACAAAATGCAGTATTTGGACTCGATATCCTTAATCACCATATAGAATACGACATATTCCCTAATTTTCGTTAAAATCTGAAGAAGTTGAAAATCTGAGCAAAATATTATCCAAGACTATAGCCTTGGATTTTTCTTGATTTTTTGAAAAAATACATTTTCCTAAAGTTTTCAGCATTAATGTTTTTACGTGTGCTGAATAAGAATCTGTGGTCAAAACGTTAATAATCGTAAAATTATTGAGTAATGAGCATAAAATAATTATAATTAATATTAAGAATTTAATTAAGGGCTTAATTTTACAAAATGCAGTATTTGGACTCGATATCCTTAATCACCATATACAATTCCACATATTCACATATTTTTATTAAAATCTGAAGAAGTTGAAAATCTAAGCAAAATATTGTCCAAGGCTATAGCCTTGGATTTTTCTTGATTTTTTGAAAAAAGTGATTTTCCTAAAATTCTCAGCATAGTTGTTTTTACGTGTGCTGAATAACAATATGTGGTCAAAACCTGAAAATTCGTGTAATTCGTCGAGTAATTAGCATTATCATAATTAATTATAAGTATGTAATTATGTGCTTAATTTTATGAAATGCAGTATTTTGACTCGAAATCCTTAATCACCATATAGAATAAGACATATTCCAAGATTTTCATTAAAATCTGAAGAAATTGATAATCTGAGCAAAATATTATCCAACGATATATAGCCTTGGATTTTTCTTGATTTTTTGAAAAAATACATT
The DNA here is from genome assembly GCF_036320965.1 of Panulirus ornatus. Classification (NCBI taxonomy): domain Eukaryota; kingdom Metazoa; phylum Arthropoda; class Malacostraca; order Decapoda; family Palinuridae; genus Panulirus; species Panulirus ornatus. The sequence continues at coordinate 57,099,313 of NC_092235.1, read as the reverse complement.
TTCCTAAAATTTTAAGCATTGATGTTTTTACGTGTGATGATTAAGAATCTGTGGTCAAAACCTTAAAAATCGTATATTTACTCGACCAATCAGCATATTAATATAATTATAAATATTAAGAATCTAATTAAGCGCTTAATTCTTCAAAATGCAGTATTTGGACTAGATATCCTTAATCACCATATAGAATTCCACATATTCCCATATTTTCATTAAAATCTGATGAAATTGAAAATCTGAGCAAAATATTTTCTCTATTTTTTGAAAAAATTGATTTTCCTAAAATTCTCAGCATGGATGTTTTTACGTGTGCTCAATAACAATCTGTGGTCAAAACCTTAAAATTCGTGTAATTAGTCGAGTAATTAACATTAATATAATCACACCTAATGTTAAGTATATAATTAAGCGCTTAATTTTACGAAATGCAGTATTTTGACTCTATATCTTTAATCACCATATAGAATACGATATATTCCCAGATTTTCATTAAAATCTGAAGAAGTTGAAAATCTGCGCAAAATATTATCCAAGACGAAAGCCTTGGATTTTTCTTGATGTTTTGAAAAATTAATTTTCCTAAAATTTTCAGAGTTTATGTTTTTACGTGTGCTGAATAACAGTATGTGGTCAAAACCTTAAAAATCGTATAATTATTCGAGAAATGACCATATTAATATAATTATAATTAATATTAATGTAATTTAGCGCTTAATTCCACAAAATGCAGTATTTTGACTCGATATCCTTAATCACCATATAGAATACGACATATTCCCTAATTTTCATTAAAATCTGATGAAGTTGAAAATCTGAGCAAAATATTATCCAACGATATATAGCCTTGGATTTTTCTTGATTTTTTGAAAAAATAGATTTTCCTAAAATTTTCAGCATTGATGTTTTTACGTGTGCTGAATAAGAATCTGTGGTCAAAACCATAAAAATCGTATAATTTTTCGAGAAATGAGCATATTAATATAATTATAATTAATATTGAGAATGTAATTAAGCGCTTAATTTTACAAAATACAGTATTTTGACTCGATATCCTTAATCACCATATAGAATACGACATATTCCCTAATTTTAATTAAAATCTGATGAAGTTGAAAATCTAAGCAAAATATCCTTGATTTTTTGAAAAAATACATTTTCCTAAAATTTTCAGCATTGATGTTTTTACGTGTGCTGAATAAGAATCTGTGGTCAAAACCATAAAATTCTAGATGTAATTCGTTCGAGCAATGGCATTAATATTATAATTAATGTTTAAGTAATGTAATAAGTGCTTAATTTTATGAAATGACATACTCCAAGATTTTCATTAAAATCTGAAGAAGCTGAAAATCTGAGCAAAATATTATTCAACGATATATAGCCTTGGATTTTTCCTGATTTTTTGAAAAAATACATTTTCCTAAAATTTTCAGCATTGATGTTTTTACGTGTGATGATTAAGAATCTGTAGTCAAAACCTTAACAATCGTATAATTATTCGAGTAATCAGCATATTAATATAATTATAATTATAAAGAATGTAATTAAGCGCTTAATTTTTCAAAATGAAGTATTTGGACTGGATATCCTTAATCACCATATAGAATTCCACATATTCCCATATTTTCATTAAAATCTGATGAAGTTGAAAATCTGAGCAAAATATTATCCAAGGCTATAGGCTTGGATTTTTCTCTAATTTTTGAAAAAATTGATTTTCCTAAAATTCTCAGCATAGATATTTTTACGTGTGCTGAATAACAATTTGTGGTCAAAACCTTAAAATTCGTGTAATTAGTCGAGTAATTAAAATATTAATATAATCACATCTAATGTTAAGTATATAATTAAGCGCTCAATTTTACGAAATGCAGTATTTTGACTCTATATCCTTAATCACCATATAGAATACGATATATTCCCAGATTTTCATTAAAATCTGAAGAAGTTGAAATCTGCGCAAAATAATATCCAAGACGAAAGCCTTGGATTTTTCTTGATGTTTTGAAAAATTAGATTTTCCTAAAATTTTCAGCGTTGATGTTTTTACGTGTGCTGATTAACAGTATGTGGTCAAAACCTTAAAAATTGTATAATTATTCGAGAAATGAGCATATTAATATAATTATAATTAATATTAATGTAATTTAGCGCTTAATTCTACAAAATACAGTATTTTGACTCGATATCCTTAATCACCATATAGAATACGACATATTCCCTAATTTTCATTAAAATCTGATGAAGTTGAAAATCTAAACAAAATATTATCCAAGGCTATAGCCTTGGATTTTTCTTGATTTTTTGAAAAAATACATTTTCCTAAAATTTTCAGCATTGATATTTTTACGTGTGCTGAATAAGAATCTGTGGTCAAAACCATAAAAATCGTATAATTATTCGAGAAATGAGCATATTAATATAATTATAATTAATATTAAGAATGTAATTAAGCGCTTAATTTTACAAAATGCAGTATTTGGCCTAGATATCCTTAATCACCATATAGAATTCCACATATTCCCATATTTTCATTAAAATCTGATGAAGTTGAAAATCTGAGCAAAATATTATCCATTAAATTTTTTGAAAAAATTGATTTTCCTAAAATTCTCAGCATAGATGTTTTTACGTGTGCTGAATAACAATCTGTGGTCAAAACCTTAAAATTCGTGTAATTAGTCGAGTAATTAACATATTAATATAATCACACCTAATGTTAAGTATATAATTAAGCGCTTAATTTTACGAAATGCAGTATTTTGACTCTATATCCTTAATCACCATATAGAATACGATATATTCCCAGATTTTCATTAAAATCTAAAGAAGCTGACAATCTGAGCAAAATATTATCCAAATAGCCTTGGATTTTTCTTGATTTTTTGAAAAAATACATTTTCCTAAAATTTTCAGCATTGATGTTTTTACGTGTGCTGAACAAGAATCTGTGGTCAAAACCTTAAAAATCGTATAAGTATTCGAGTAATGAGCATATTAATATAATTAAATTAATATTAAGAATTTAATTAAGGGCTTAATTTTACAAAATGCAGTATTTGGACTCGATATCCTTAATCACCATATAGAATTCCACATATTCACATATTTTCATCAAAATCTGAAGAAGTTGAAAATCTAAGCAAAATATTATCCAAGGCTATATATAGCCTTGGATTTTTCTTGATTTTTTTGAAAAAATAGATTTTCCTAAAATTCTCAGCATAGATGTTTTTACGTGTGCTGAATAACAATCTGTGGTCAAAACCTTAAAATTCGTGTAACTAGTCGAGTAATTAACATAATATAATCACACCTAATGTTAAGTATATAATTAAGCGCTTAATTTTACGAAATGCAGTATTTTGACTCACTATCCTTAATCACCATATAGAATACGACATATTCCCATATTTTCATTAAAATCTGATGAAGTTGAAAATCTAAGCAAAATATTATCCAAGGCTATAGCCTTGGATTTTTCTTGATTTTTTGAAAAAATAGATTTTCCTAAAATTTTCAGCATTGATGTTTTTACGTGTGCTGAATAAGAATCTGTAGTCAAAACCATAAAAATCGTATAATTATTCGAGAAATGAGCATATTAATATAATTATAATTAATATCAAGAATGTAATTAAGCGCTTAATTTTACAAAATGCAGTATTTGGACTCGATATCCTTAATCACCATATAGAATACGACATATTCCCTAATTTTCGTTAAAATCTGAAGAAGTTGAAAATCTGAGCAAAATATTATCCAAGACTATAGCCTTGGATTTTTCTTGATTTTTTGAAGAAATACATTTTCCTAAAATTTTCAGCATTGATGTTTTTACGTGTGATGAATAACAATCTGTGGTCAAAACCTTAAAAATCGTATAATTATTCGAGTAATGAGCATATTAATATAATTAAATTAATATTAAGAATTTAATTGAGGGCTTAATTTTACAAAATGCAGTATTTGGACTCGATATCCTTAATCACCATATAGAATTCCACATATTCACATATTTTCATTAAAATCTGAAGAAGTTGAAAATCTAAGCAAAATATCATCCAAGGCTTTTTTCTTGATTTTTTGAAAAAATAGATTTTCCTAAAATTCTCAGCATAGATGTTTTTACGTGTGCTGAATAACAATCTGTGGTCAAAACCTGAAAATTCGTGTAATTCGTCGAGCAATTGGCATTAATATTATAATTAATGTTAAGTATGTAATTAAGTGCTTAATTTTATGAAATGCAGTATTTTGACTCGATATCCTTAATCACCATATAGAATAAGACATACTCCAAGATTTTCATTAAAATCTGAAGAAGCTGAAAATCTGAGCAAAATATTATCCAACGATATATAGCCTTGGATTTTTCCTGATTTTTTGAAAAAATACTTCATACTATTCGCCATTTCCCGCGTTTGCGAGGTAGCGTTAAGAACAGAGGACTGGGCCTTAGAGGGAAAATCCTCACCTGGCCCCCTTCTCTGTTCCTTCTTTTGGAAAATCAAAAAAAAAACGAGAGGGGAGGATTTCCAGCCACCCGCTCCCTCCCCTTTTAGTCGCCTTCTACGACACGCAGGGAATACGTGGGAAGTATTCTTTCTCCCCTATCCCCAGGGATACATTTTCCTAAAATTTTCAGCATTGATGTTTTTACGTGTGATGATTAAGAATCTGTGGTCAAAACCTTAACAATCGTATAATTATTCGAGTAATCAGCATATTAATATAATTATAATTATAAAGAATGTAATTAAGCGCTTAATTTTTCAAAATGAAGTATTTGGACTGGATATCCTTAATCACCATATAGAATTCCACATATTCCCATATTTTCATTAAAATCTGATGAAGTTGAAAATCTGAGCAAAATATTATCCAAGGCTATAGGCTTGGATTTTTCTCTAATTTTTGAAAAAATTGATTTTCCTAAAATTCTCAGCATAGATGTTTTTACGTGTGCTGAATAACAATCTGTGGTCAAAACCTTAAAATTCGTGTAATTAGTCGAGTAATTAACATATTAATATAATCACACCTAATGTTAAGTATATAATTAAGCGCTTAATTTTACGAAATGCAGTATTTTGACTCTATATCCTTAATCACCATATAGAATACGATATATTCCCAGATTTTCATTAAAATCTAAAGAAGCTGACAATCTGAGCAAAATATTATCCAAATAGCCTTGGATTTTTCTTGATTTTTTGAAAAAATACATTTTCCTAAAATTTTCAGCATTGATGTTTTTACGTGTGCTGAACAAGAATCTGTGGTCAAAACCTTAAAAATCGTATAAGTATTCGAGTAATGAGCATATTAATATAATTAAATTAATATTAAGAATTTAATTAAGGGCTTAATTTTACAAAATGCAGTATTTGGACTCGATATCCTTAATCACCATATAGAATTCCACATATTCACATATTTTCATCAAAATCTGAAGAAGTTGAAAATCTAAGCAAAATATTATCCAAGGCTATATAGCCTTGGATTTTTCTTGATTTTTTTGAAAAAATAGATTTTCCTAAAATTCTCAGCATAGATGTTTTTACGTGTGCTGAATAACAATCTGTGGTCAAAACCTTAAAATTCGTGTAACTAGTCGAGTAATTAACATAATATAATCACACCTAATGTTAAGTATATAATTAAGCGCTTAATTTTACGAAATGCAGTATTTTGACTCACTATCCGTAATCACCATATAGAATACGACATATTCCCATATTTTCATTAAAATCTGATGAAGTTGAAAATCTAAGCAAAATATTATCCAAGGCTATAGCCTTGGATTTTTCTTGATTTTTTGAAAAAATAGATTTTCCTAAAATTTTCAGCATTGATGTTTTTACGTGTGCTGAATAAGAATCTGTAGTCAAAACCATAAAAATCGTATAATTATTCGAGAAATGAGCATATTAATATAATTATAATTAATATCAAGAATGTAATTAAGCGCTTAATTTTACAAAATGCAGTATTTGGACTCGATATCCTTAATCACCATATAGAATACGACATATTCCCTAATTTTCGTTAAAATCTGAAGAAGTGGTAAATCTGAGCAAAATATTATCCTTGGATTTTTCTTGATTTTTTGAAGAAATACATTTTCCTAAAATTTTCAGCATTGATGTTTTTACGTGTGATGAATAACAATCTGTGGTCAAAACCTTAAAAATCGTATAATTATTCGAGTAATGAGCATATTAATATAATTAAATCAATATTAAGAATTTAATTAAGGGCTTAATTTTACAAAATGCAGTATTTGGACTCGATATCCTTAATCACCATATAGAATTCCTCATATTCACATATTTTCATTAAAATCTGAAGAAGTTGAAAATCTAAGCAAAATATTATCCAAGGCTATAGCCTTGGATTTTTCTTGATTTTTTGAAAAAATAGATTTTCCTAAAATTCTCAGCATAGATGTTTTTACGTGTGCTGAATAACAATCTGTGGTCAAAACCTGAAAATTCGTGTAATTCGTCGAGCAATTAGCATTAATATTATAATTAACGTTAAGTATGTAATTAAGTGCTTAATTTTATGAAATGCAGTATTTTGACTCGAAATCCTTAATCACCATATAGAATAAGACATACTCCAAGATTTTCATTAAAATCTGAAGAAGATGAAAATCTGAGCAAAATATTATCCAACGATATATAGCCTTGGATTTTTCCTGATTTTTTGAAAAAATACATTTTCCTAAAATTTTCAGCATTGATGTTTTTACGTGTGATGATTAAGAATCTGTGGTCAAAACCTTAACAATCGTATAATTACTCGAGTAATCAGCATATTAATATAATTATAATTATTAAGAATGTAATTAAGCGCTTAATTTTTAAAAATGCAGTATTTGGACTAGATATCCTTAATCACCATATAGAATTCCACATATTCCCATATTTTCATTAAAATCTGATAAAGTTGAAAATCTAAAATTCTCAGCATAGAAGTTTTTACGTGTGCTGAATAACAATCTGTGGTCAAAACCTTAAAATTCGTGTAACTAGTCGAGTAATTAACATATTAATATAATCACACCTAAAGTTAAGTATATAATTAAGGGCTTAATTTTACGAAATGGAGTATTTTGACTCTATATCCTTAATCAACATATAGAATACGATATATTCCCAGATTTTCATTAAAATCTGAAGAAGTTCAAAATCTGCGCAAAATATTATCCAAGACGAAAGCCTTGGATTTTTCTTGATGTTTTGAAAAAATAGATTTTCCTAAAATTTATTCGAGAAATGAGCATATTAATATAATTATAATTAATATTAATGTAATTTAGCGCTTAATTCCACAAAATGCAGTATATTGACTCACTATCCTTAATCACCATACAGAATACGACATATTCCCTAATTTTCATTAAAATCTGATGAAGGTGAAAATCTAAGCAAAATATTATCCAAGGCTATAGCCTTGGATTTTTCTTGATTTTTTGAAAAAATAGATTTTCCTAAAATTCTCAGCATAGATATTTTTACGTGTGCTGAATAACAATATGTGGTCAAAACCTGAAAATTCGTGTAATTCGTCGAGTAATTAGCATTATCATAATTAATGTTAAGTATGTAATTAAGTGCTTAATTTTATGAAATGCAGTATTTTGACTCGAAATCCTTAATCACCATATAGAATAAGACATATTCCAAGATTTTCATTAAAATCTGAAGAAGTTGAAAATCTGAGCAAAATATTATCCAAGACGAATGCCTTGGATTTTTCTTGATGTTTTGAAGAAATAGATTTTCATAAAATTTTCAGCGTTGATGTTTTTACGTGTGCTGAATAACAATCTGAGGTAAAAACCTTAAAATTGTATAATTATTCGAGAAATGATCATATTAATATAATTATAATTAATAGTAATGGAATTTAGCGCTTCATTTCACAAAATCCAGTATTTTGACTCGATATCCTTAATCACCATAAAGAATACGACATATTCCCTAATTTTCATTAAAATCTGAAGAAGTTGAAAATCTGAGCAAAATATTATCCTAGGCTTGGATTTTTCTTGATTTTTTGAAAAAATAGATTTTCCTAAAATTTTCAGCATTGATGTTTTTACGTGTGCTGAATAAGAATCGGTAGTCAAAACAATAAAAATCGTATAATTATTCGAGAAATGAGCATATTAATATAATTATAATTATCAAGAATGTAATTAAGCGCTTAATTTTACAAAATGCAGTATTTGGACTCGATATCCTTAATCACCATATAGAATACGACATATTCCCTAATTTTCGATAAAATCTGAGCAAAATATTATCCAAAATATTTTTCTTGATTTTTTGAAAACACATTTTCCTAAAATTTTCAGCATTGATGTTTTTACGTGTGATGATTAAGAATCTGTGGTCAAAGCCTTAAAAATCGTATAATTACTCGAGTAATTAGCATATTAATATAATTATAATTAATATTAAGAATGTAATTAAGCGCTTAATTTTTCAAAATGCAGTATTTGGACTAGATATCCTTAATCACCATATAGAATTCCACATATTCCCATATTTTCATTAAAATCTGATGAAGTTGAAAATTTGAGCAAAATATTATCCATGGCTATAGGCTTGGATTTTTCTCTATTTTTTGAAAAAATTGATTTTCCTAAAATTCTCAGCATAGATGTTTTTACGTGTGCTGAATAACAATCTGTGGTCAAAACCTTAAAATTCGTGTAATTAGTCGATTAATTAACATAATATAATCACACCTAATGTTAAGTATATAATTAAGTGCTTAATTTTACGAAATGCAGTATTTTGACTATATCCTTAATCACCATATAGAATATGATATATTCCCAGATTTTCATTAAAATCTGAAGAAGTTGAAAATCTGCGCAAAATATCATCCAAGGCGAAAGCCTTGGATTTTTCGTGATGTTTTCAAAATATAGATTTTCCTAAAATTTTCAGCGTTGATGTTTTTACGTGTGCTGAATAACAATATGTGGTCAAAACCTTAAAAATCGTATAATTATTCGAGAAATGGCATATTAATATAATTATAACTAATATTAATGTAATTTAGCGCTTAATTCCACAAAATGCAGTATTTTGACTCGATATCCTCAATCACCATATAGAATACAACATATTCCCTAATTTTCATTAAAATCTGATGAAGTTGAAAATCTAAGCAAAATATTATCCAAGGATAATACCCAAGGATTTTTCTTGATTTTTTGAAAAAATACATTTTCCTAAAATTTTCAGCATTGATGTTTTTACGTGTGCTGAATAAGAATCTGTGGTCAAAACCATAAAAATCGTATAATTATTCGAGAAATGTTTATTATTATTATTATTATTATTATTATTATTATTATTATACTTTGTCGCTGTATCCCGCGTTTGCGAGGTAGCGCAAGGAAACAGACGAAAGAAATGGCCCAACCAACCCCCCCATACACATGTATATACATACGTCCACACACGCAAATATACATACCTACACAGCTTTCCATGGTTTACCCCAGACGCTTCACATGCCTTGATTCAATCCACTGACAGCATGTCAACCCCTGTATACCACATCGCTCCAATTCACTCTATTCCTTGCCCTCCTTTCACCCTCCTGCATGTTCAGGCCCCGATCACACAAAATCTTTTTCACTCCATCTTTCCACCTCCAATTTGGTCTCCCTCTTCTCCTCGTTCCCTCCACCTCCGACACATATATCCTCTTGGTCAATCTTTCCTCACTCATTCTCTCCATGTGCCCACACCACTTCAAAACACCCTCTTCTGCTCTCTCAACCACGCTCTTTTTATTTCCACACATCTCTCTTACCCTTACGTTACTAACTCGATCAAACCACCTCACACCACACATTGTCCTCAAACATCTCATTTCCAGCACATCCATCCTCCTGCGCACAACTCTATCCATAGCCCACGCCTCGCAACCATACGACATTGTTGGAACCACTATTCCTTCAAACATACCCATTTTTGCTTTCCGAGATAATGTTCTCGACTTCCACACATTCTTCAAGGCCCCCCAGAATTTTCGCCCCCTCCCCCACCCTATGATCCACTTCCGCTTTCATGGTTCCATCCGCTGCCAGATCCACTCCCAGATATCTAAAACACTTCACTTCCTCCAGTTTTTCTCCATTCAAACTCACCTCCCAATTGACTTGACCCTCAACCCTACTGTACCTTATAACCTTGCTCTTATTCACATTTACTCTTAACTTTCTTCTTCCACACACTTTACCAAACTCAGTCACCAGCTTCTGCAGTTTCTCACATGAATCAGCCACCAGCGCTGTATCATCAGCGAACAACAACTGACTCACTTCCCAAGCTCTCTCATCCCCAACAGACTTCATACTTGCCCCTCTTTCCAAAACTCTTGCATTTACCTCCCTAACAACCCCATCCATAAACAAATTAAACATCGATGGAGACATCACACACCCCTGCCGCAAACCTACATTCACTGAGAACCAATCACTTTCCTCTCTTCCTACACGTACACATGCCTTACATCCTCGATAAAAACTTTTCACTGCTTCTAACAACTTTCCTCCCACACCATATATTCTTAATACCTTCCACAGAGCATCTCTATCAACCCTATCATATGCCTTCTCCAGATCCATAAATGCTACATACAAATCCATTTGCTTTTCTAAGTATTTCTCACATACATTCTTCAAAGCAAACACCTGATCCACACATCCTCTACCACTTCTGAAACCACACTGCTCTTCCCCAATCTGATGCTCTGTACATGCCTTCACCCTCTCAATCAATACCCTCCCATATAATTTACCAGGAATACTCAACAAACTTATACCTCTGTAATTTGAGCACTCACTCTTATCCCCTTTGCCTTTGTACAATGGCACGCATTCCGCCAATCCTCAGGCACCTCACCATGAGTCATACATACATTAAATAACCTTACCAACCAGTCAACAATACAGTCACCCCCTTTTTTAATAAATTCCACTGCAATAACATCCAAACCTGCTGCCTTGCCGGCTTTCATCTTCCGCAAATATTTCACTACCTCTTCTCTGTTTACCAAATCATTTTCCCTAACCCTCTCACTTTGCACACCACCTCGACCAAAACACCCTATATATGCCACTCTATCATCAAACACATTCAACAAACCTTCAAAATACTCACTCCATCTCCTTCTCACATCACCACTACTTGTTATCACCTCCCCATTTGCGCCCTTCACTGAAGTTCCCATTTGCTCCCTTGTCTTACGCACTTTATTTACCTCCTTCCAGAACATCTTTTTATTCTCCCTAAAATTTAATGATACTCTCTCACCCCAACTCTCATTTGCCCTTTTTTTCACCTCTTGCACCTTTCTCTTGACCTCCTGTCTCTTTCTTTTATACATCTCCCACTTAATTGCATTTTTTCCCTGCAAAAATCGTCCAAATGCCTCTCTCTTCTCTTTCACTAATACTCTTACTTCTTCATCCCACCACTCACTACCCTTTCTAATCAACCCACCTCCCACTCTTCTCATGCCACAAGCATCTTTTGCGCAATCCATCACTGATTCCCTAAATACATCCCATTCCTCCCCCACTCCCCTTACTTCCAGTGTTCTCACCTTTTTCCATTTTGTACTCAGTCTCTCCTGGTACTTCCTCACACAGGTCTCCTTCCCAAGCTCACTTACTCTCACCACCCTCTTCACCCCAACATTCACTCTTCTTTTCTGAAAACACATACAAATCTTCACCTTAGCCTCCACAAGATAATGATCAGACATCCCTCCAGTTGCACCTCTCAGCACATTAACATCCAAAAGTCTCTCTTTCGCACGCCTGTCAATTAACACGTAGTCCATATTAATATAATTACAATCAATATTAAGAAGGTAATTAAGCGCTTAATTTTACAGAATGCAGTATTTGGACTAGATATCCTTAATCACCATATAGAATTCCACATATTCCCAAAATTTCATTAAAATCTGATGAAGTTGAAAATCTGAGCAAAATATTATCCATTAAATTTTTTGAAAAATTTGATTTTCCTAAAATTCTCAGCATAGATGTTTTTACGTGTGCTGAATAACAATCTGTGGTCAAAACCTTAAAATTCGTGTAATTAGTCGAGTAATTAACATTAATATAATCACACCTAATATTAAGTATATAATTAAGCGCTTAATTTTACGAAATGCAGTATTTTGACTCTATATCCTTAATCACCATATAGAATACGATATATTCCCAAATTTTCATTAAAATCTGATGAAGTTGAAAATCTGCACAAAATATTATCCAAGACGAAAGCCTTGGATTTTTCTTGATGTTTTGAAAAATTAGATTTTCCTATAATTTTCAGCGTTGATGTTTTTACGTGTGCTGAATAACAATCTCAGGTAAAAACCATAAAAATCGTATAATTATTAGAGAAATGAGCATATTAATATAATTATAATTAATATCAAGAATGTAATCAAGCGCTTAATTTTACAAAATGCAGTATTTGGACTCGATATCCTTAATCACCATATAGAATACGACATATTCCCTAATTTTCGTTAAAATCTGAAGAAGTTGAAAATCTGAGCAAAATATTATCCAAGACTATAGCCTTGGATTTTTCTTGATTTTTTGAAAAAATAGATTTTCCTAAAATTTTCAGCATTGATGTTTTTACGTGTGATGATTAAGAATATGTGGTCAAAACCTTAAAAATCGTATAATTATTCGAGTAATGAGCATATTAATATAATCAAATTAATATTAAGAATTTAATTAAGGGCTTAATTTTACAAAATGCAGTATTTGGACTCGTTATCCTTAATCACCACATAGAATTCCACATATTCACATATTTTCATTAAAATCTGATGAAGTTGAAAATATAAGCAAAACATTTTTCTTGATTTTTTTGAAAAAAGAGATTTTCCTAAAATTCTCAGAATAGATGTTTTTACGTGTGCTGAATAACAATCTGTGGTCAAAACCTTAAAATTCGTGTAATTAGTCGAGTAATTAACATATTAATATAATTACACCTAATATTAAGTATATAATTAAGCGCTTAATTTTACGAAATGCAGTATTTTGACTCTATATCCTTAATCACCATATAGAATACGATATATTCCCAGATTTTCATTAGAATCTGAAGAAGTTGAAAATCTGCGCAAAATATTATCCAAGACGAAATCCTTGGATTTTTCTTGATGTTTTGAAAAATTAGATTTTCCTAAAATATTCAGCGTTGATGTTTTTACGTGTGCTGAATAACAATCTGAGGTAAAAACCATAAAAATCGTATAATTATTCGAGAAATGAGCATATTAATATAATTATAATTAATATCAAGAATGTAATTAAGCGCTTAATTTTACAAAATGCAGTATTTGGACTCGATATCCTTAATCACCATATAGAATACGACATATTCCCTAATTTTCGTTAAAATCTGAAGAAGTTGAAAATCTGAGGAAAATATTATCCAAGACTATAGCCTTGGATTTTTCTTGATTTTTTGAAAAAATAGATTTTCCTAAAATTTTCAGCATTGATGTTTTTACGTGTGATGATTAAGAATATGTGGTCAAAACCTTAAAAATGGTATAATTACTCGAGTAATCACCATATCAATATAATCATAAATATTGAGAATGTAATTAAGCGCTTAATTTTTCAAATTACAGTATTTAGACTAGATATCCTTAATCACCATATAGAATTCCACATATTCCCATATTTTCATTAAAATCTGATGAAGTTGAAAATCTGAGCAAAATATTATCCAAGGCTATAGGCTGGGATTTTTCTCTATTTTTTGAAAAAATTGATTTTCCTAAAATTCTCAGCATAGATGTTTTTACGTGTGCTGAATAACAATCTGTGGTCAAAACCTTAAAATTCGTGTAATTAGTCGAATAATTAACATTAATATAATCACACCTAATGTTAAGTATATAATTAAGCGCTTAATTTTACAAAATGCAGTATTTTGACTCTATATCCTTGATCACCATATAGAATACGATATATTCCCAGATTATCATTAAAATCTGAAGAAGTTGAAAATCTGCGCAAAATATTATCCAAGACGAAAGCCTTGGATTTTTCTTGATGTTTTGAAAAAATAGATTTTCATAAAATCTTCAGCGTTGATGTTTTTACGTGTGCTGAATAACAATCTGAGGTAAAAACCTTAAAAATTGTATAATTATTCGAGAAATGATCATATTAATATAATTATAATTAATAGTAATGGAATTTAGCGCTTCATTTCACATAATCCAGTATTTTGACTCGATATCCTTAATCACCTTATAGAATACGACATATTCCCTAATTTTCATTAAAATCTGAAGAAGTTGAAAATCTAAGCAAAATATTATCTAAGGCCTTGGATTTTTCTTGATTTTTTGAAAAAATAGATTTTCCTAAAATTTTCAGCATTGATGTTTTTACGTGTGCTGAATAAGAATCTGTGGTCAAAACCATAAAAATCGTATAATTATTCGAGAAATGAGCATATTAATATAATTATAATTAATATGAAGAATGTAATTAAGCGCTTAATTTGACAAAATGCAGTATTTGGACTCGATATCCTTAATCACCATATAGAATACGACATATTACCTAATTTTCGATAAAATCTGAAGAAGTTGAAAATCTGAGCAAAATATTATCCAACGATATATAGCCTTGGATTTTTCTTGATTTTTTGAAAAAATACATTTTCCTAAAATTTTCAGCATTGATGTTTTTACGTGTGATGATTAAGAATCTGTGGTCAAAACCTTAAAAATCGTATAATTACTCTAGTAATGAGCATATTAATATAATTATAATTAATATTAAGAATGTAATTAAGCGCTTAATTTTTAAAAATGCAGTATTTGGACTAGATATCCTTAATCACCATATAAAATTCCACATATTCCCATATTTTCATTAAAATCTGATGAAGTTGAAAATCTGAGCAAAATATTATCCAAGGCTTGGATTTTTGTCTATTTTTTGAAAAAATTGATTTTCCTAAAATTTTCAGCGTTGATGTTTTTACGTGTGCTGAATAACAATCTGAGGTAAAAACCATAAAAATCGTATAATTATTCGAGAAATGGGCATATTAATATAATTATAATTATTATCAAGAATGTAATTAAGCGCTTAATTTTACAAAATCCAGTATTTGGACGCGATATCCTTAATCACCATATAGAATACGACATATTCCCTAATTTTCGTTAAAATCTGAAGAAGTTGAAAATCTGAGCAAAATATTTTCTTGATTTTTTGAAAAAATACATTTTCCTAAAATTTTTAGCATTGATATTTTTACGTGTGCTGAATAAGAATCTGTGGTCAAAACCTTAAAAATCGTATAATTACTCGAGTAATGAGCATATTAATATAATTATAATTAATATTAAGAATGTAATTAAGCGCTTAATTTTTCAAAATGCAGTATTTGGACTAGATATCCTTAATCACCATATAGAATTCCACATATTCCCATATTTTAATTAAAATCTGATAAAGTTGAAAATCTAAAATTCTCAGCATAGATGTTTTTACGTGTGCTGAATAACAATCTGTGGTCAAAACCTTAAAATTCGTGTAATTAGTCGAGTAATTAACATTAATATAATCACACCTAATGTTAAGTATATAATTAAGCGCTTAATTTTACGAAATGCAGTATTTTGACTATATATCCTTAATCACCATATAGAATACGATATGTTCCTAGATTTTCATTAAAATCTGAAGAAGTTGAAAATCTGCGCAAAATATTATCCAAGACGAAAGCCTTGGATTTTTTTGATGTTTTGAAAAAATAGATTTTCATAAAATTTTCAGCGTTGATGTTTTTACGTGTGCTGAATAACAATCTGAGGTAAAAACCTTAAAAATTGTATAATTATTCGAGAAATGATCATATTAATATAATTATAATTAATAGTAATGGAATTTAGCGATTCATTTCACAAAATCCAGTATTTTGACTCGATATCCTTAATCACCATATAGAATACGACATATTCCCTAATTTTCGTTAAAATCTGAAGAAGTTGAAAATCTGAGCAAAATATTATCCAATACTATAGCCTTGGCTTTTTCTTGATTTTTTGAAGAATAGATTTTCCTAAAATTTTCAGCATTGATGTTTTTACGTGTGATGATTAAGAATCTGTGGTCAAAACCTTAAAAATCGTATAATTACTCGAGTAATGAGCATATCAATACAATTATAATTAATATTAAGAATGTAATTAAGCGCTTAATTTTTCAAAATGCAGTATTTGGACTAGATATTCTTAATCACCATATAGAATTCCACATATTCCCATATTTTCATTAAAATCTGATGAAGTTGAAAATCTGAGCAAAATATTATCCAAGGCTATAGGCAAGGATTTTTCTCTATTTTTTGAAAAAATTGATTTTCCTAAAATTCTCAGCATAGATGTTTTTACGTGTGCTGAATATCAATCTGTGGTCAAAACCATAAAATTCGTGTAAATAGTCGAGTAATTAACATATTAATATAATCACACATAATGTTAAGTATATAATTAAGCGCTTAATTTTACGAAATGCAGTGTTTTGACTCTATATCCTTAATCACCATATAGAATACGATATATTCCCAGATTTTCATTAAAATCTGAAGAAGTTGAAAATCTAAGCAAGATATTATCGAAGGCTATAGCCTTGGATTTTTCTTGATTTTTTGAAAAAATACATTTTCCTAAAATTTTCAGCATAGATGTTTTTACGTGTGCTGAATACGAAAACCTTAAAAATCGTATAATTATTCGAGTAATGAGTATATTAATATAATTATAATTAATATTAAGAATGTAATTAAGCGCTTAATTTTACAAAATGCAGTATTTGGACTCGATATCCTTAATCACCATATAGAATTCCACATATTCCCATATTTTCATTAAAATCTGAAGAAGTTGAAAATCTGAGCCAAATATCTCGATTATTTTTGAAAAAATAGATTTTCCAAAAATTTTCAGCATAGATGTTTTTACGTGTGCTGAATAACAATCTGTGGTCAAAACCTTAAAATTCGTGTAATTAGTCGAGTAATTAACATTAATATAATCATTCTAATGTTAAGTAAATAATTAAGCGCTTAATTTTACGAAATGAAGTATTTTGACTCGATATCCTTAATCACCATATAGAATCCGATATATTCCAAGATTTTCATTAAAATCTGAAGAAGTTGAAAATCTGCGCAAAATATCATCCAAGGCGAAAGCCTTGGATTTTTCTTGTTTTCAAAATATAGATTTTCCTAAAGTTTTCAGCGTTGATGTTTTTACGTGTGCTTAATAACAATATGTGGTCAAAACCTTAAAAATCGTATAATTACTCGAGAAATGAGCATATTAATATAATTATAATTAATATTAATGTAATTTAGCGCTAATTCCACAAAATGAAGTATTTTGACTCGATATCCTTAATCACCATATAGAATACGACATATTCCCTAATTTTCATTAAAATCTGATGAAGTTGAAAATCTAAGCAAAATATTATCCAAGGCTATTATTATTATAGCCTTGGATTTTTCTTGATTTTTTGAAAAAATAGATTTTCCTAAAATTTTCAGCATTGATGTTTTTACGTGTGCTGAATAAGAATCTGTGGTCAAAACCATAAAAATCATATAATTATTCGAGAAATGAGCATATTAATATAATTATAATTAATATTAAGAATGTAATTAAGCGCTTAATTTTACAAAATGCGGTATTTGGACTAGATATCCTTAATCACCATATAGAATTCCACATATTCCCATATTTTCATTAAAATCTGATGAAGTTGAAAATCTGAGCAAAATATTATCCAAGGCTTGGATGTTTCTCTATTTTTTGAAAAAATTGATTTTCCTAAAATTCTCAGCATAGATGTTTTTACGTGTGCTGAATAACAATCTGTGGTCAAAACCTTAAAATTCGTGTAATTAGTCGAGTAATTAACATAATATAATCACACCTAATGTTAAGTATATAATTAAGCGCTTACTTTTACGAAATGTAGTATTTTGACTCTATATCCTTAATCACCATATAGAATACGATATATTCCCAGATTTTCATTAAAATCTGAAGAAGTTGAAAATCTGCGCAAAATATTATCCAAGACGAAAGCCTTGGATTCATGTTTTGAAAAAATAGATTTTCCTAAAATTTTCAGCGTTGATGTTTTTACGTGTGCTGAATAACAATCTGTGGTCAAACCCTTAAAATTCGTGTAATTAGTCGAGTAATTAACATTAACATAATCATACTAATGTTAAGTAAATAATTAAGCGCTTAATTTTACGAAATGAAGTATTTTGACTCGATATCCTTAATCACCATATAGAATACGATATATTCCAAGATTTTCATTAAAATCTGAAGAAGCTGAAAATCTGCGCAAAATATCATCCAAGGCGAAAGCCTTGGATTTTTCTTGTTTTCAAAATATAGATTTTCCTAAAATTTTCAGCGTTGATGTTTTTACGTGTGCTTAATAACAATATGTGGTCAAAACCTTAAAAATCGTATAATTACTCGAGAAATGAGCATATTAATATAATTATAATTAATATTAATGTAATTTAGCGCTTAATTCCACAAAATGCAGTATTTTGACTCGATATCCTTAATCACCATATAGAATACGACATATTCCCTAATTTTCATTAAAATCTGAAGAAGTTGAAAATCTGAGCATAATATTATACTAGGCTATATATAGTCTTGGATTTTTCTTGATTTTTTGAAAAAATAGATTTTCCTAAAATTTTCAGCACTGATGTTTTTACGTGTGCTGAATAAGAATCTGTGGTCAAAACCTTAAAATTCGTATAATTATTAGAGTAATTAGCATATTAATATAATTATAATCAATATTATGTAATTAAGCGCTTAATTTTACGAAATGCAGTATTTGGACTCGATATCCTTAATCAACATATAGAATACGACCTATTCCCAGATTTTCATTAAACTCTTTAGAAGTTGAAAATCTCAGCAAAATATTATCTCTGGAATTTTCTTGATGTTTTGAAAAAAACAGATTTTCTTAAACTTTTACTTATTGACTCTTTTACGTATGATGAATAAGAATCTGTGGTCAAAACCTTTAAATTCGTATATCATTCGAGTAATTAGCATATTAATATAATCATTAATATTAAGTATGTAACTAAGCACTTAATTTTACAAAATGCAGTATTTTGACTCGATATCCTTAATCACCATATAGAATAAGACATAACCCTAATTTTTATTAAAATATGAAGAAGTTGAAAATATGAGCAAAATATTATCCAAGGCCTTGGATTTTTCTTGATTTTTTTGAAAAAAATAGATTTTCCTAAAAATTTCAACATAGATATTTTACGTGTGCTGAATAAGAATTTGTGGTCAAAACCTTAAAAATCGTATAATTATTCGAGTAATGAGCATATTAATATAATTATAATTAATATTAAGAATGTAATTAAGCGCCTAATTTTACAAAATGCAGTATTTGGACTCGATATCCTTAATCACCATATAGAATACGACATATTACCTAATTTTCATTAAAATCTGAAGTTGAAAATCTGAGCAAAATATTATCCAAGGCCATAGCCTTCGATTTTTCTCGATTTTTTTTTTTTTAAATAGATTTTCCTAAAAATATTATTCTTGATTTTTTGAAAAAATAGATTTTCCCAAAATTTTCAACATAGATATTTCTAAGTGTCCTGAATAAGAATCTGTGGTCAAAACCTTAAAATTCGTGTAATGAGAAGTGTAATTAGCATATTAATATAATAATCATAAAGTATGTAATTAAGCGCTTAATTTTACGAAATGTAGTCTTTTGACACGATATCCTTAATGACCATATAGAATTCAACATATTCCCAGATTTTCATTAAAAACTGAAGAAGTTCAAAATCTGAGCAAAATATTATGCAAACCTTGGATTTTTCTTGATTTTTTGAAAAAATAGATTTTCCTAAAATTTTCAGCGTTGATGTTTTTAAGTGTGCTGAATAAATATCTGTGGTCAAAACCTTAAAAATCGTATAATTTTTCGAAAAATGAGCATATTAGTATAATTAATATTAATGTAATTTAGCGCTTAATTTCACAAAATGCAGTATTTTGACTCGATATCCTTAATCACCATATAAAATACGACATACTCCCTAATTTTCATTATTCGAGTAATGAGCACATTAATATAATTATAATTAATATTTAGAATGTAATTAAGCGCTTAATTTTACAAAATGCAGTATTTGGACTCGATATCCTTAATCACCATATAGAATTCCACATATTCCCATATTTTCATTAAAATCTGAAGAAGTTGAAAATCTGAGCAAATTTTTCTTGATTTTTTGAAAAAATAGATTTTCCTAAAAGTTTCAGCATAGCTGTTTTTACGTGTGCTGAATAACAATCTGTGGTCAAAACCTTAAAATTCGTGTAATTAGTCGAGTAATTAACATAATATAATCATTAATATTAAGTATATAATTGAGCGCTTAATTTTACGAAATGCAGTATTTTGACTCTATATCCTTAATCACCATATAGAATACGATATATTCCCAGATTTTCATTAAAATCTGAAGAAGTTGAAAATCTGAGCAAAATATTATCCAAGGCCTTGGATTTTTCTTGATTTTTTGAAAAAATAGATTTTCCTAAAATTTTCAACATAGATATTTCTAAGTGTCCTGAATAAGAATCTGCGGTCAAAACCTTAAAATTCGTATAATTATTCGAGTAATTAGCATATTAATATAATTATAATTAACATTAAGTATGTAATTAAGCGCTTAATTTTACGAAATGCAGTATTTGGACTCGATATCCTTAACCACCATATAGAATACGACATATTCCCAGATTTTCACTAAACTCTGAAGTAGTTGAAAAAATAGATTTTCCTAAAATTTGTAACATAGATGTTTTTGCGTGTGCTGAATAACATTCCTGAGGTCAAAACCTTAAAATTCGTGTAATTAGTCGAGTAATTAGCATTATCATAATTAATTTTATGTAATTAAGCGCTTAATTATATGAAAAGCGGTATTTTGGCACGATATCCTTAATCACCATATATAATACGACATATTCTCAGATTTTCATTAAAATCTGAAGAAGTTGAAAATCTGAGCAAAACATTATCCAAGGCTATAGCCTTGGATTTTTGTTGATTTTTTGAAAAAATAGATTTTCCTAACATTTTCAGCATTGATGTTTTTACGTGTGCTGAATAAGAATCTGTGGTCAAAACCTTAAAAATCGTATAATTATTCGAGTAATGAGCATATTATAATCATAATTAATATCAAGAATGTAATTAAGCGCTTAATTTTACAAAATGCAGTATTTGGACTCGATATCCTTAATCACCATATAGAAGACGACATATTCACTAATTTTCATTAAAATCTGAAGTTGAAAATCTGAGCAAAATATTATCCAAAATATTTTCTCGTTTTTGAAAAAAATAGATTTTAGTAAAATTTTCAGCATTAATGTTTTTTCGTGTGCTGAATAACAATCTGTGGTCAAAACCTTAAAATTCGTGTAATTAGTCGAGTAATTAACATATAATTATAACTAATGTTAAGTATATTATTAAGCGCTTAATTTTACGAAATACAGTTTTTACTATATATCCTTAATCACCATATAGAGTACGATATATTCCCAGATTTTCATTAAAATCTGAAATAGTTGAAAATCTGAGCAAAATATTATCAAAGCCTTGGATTTTTCTTGATTTTTTGAAAAAATAGATTTTCCTAAAATTTTCAGCATAGACGTTTTTACGTGTGCTGAATAACAATCTGTGGTCAAAACCTTAAAATTCGTGTAATTAGTCGAGTAATTAACATTAATATATTCATAACTAATATTAAGTATATAATTAAGCGCTTAATTTTACGAAATGCAGTATTTTGACTCTACATCTTTAATCACCATATAGAATACGATACATTCCCAGATTTTCATTAAAATCTGAAGAAGTTGAAAATCTGAGCAAAATATTTCCTGATTTTTTGAAAAAATATTTTCCTAAAATTTTCAACATAGATATTTCTAAGTGTCCTGAATAAGAATCTGTGGTCAAAACCTTAATTTCGAGTAATTAGAAGAGTAATTAGCATATTAATATATTCATATTTATTAAGTATGCAATTAAGCGCTTAATTTTACGAAATGCAGTATTTTGACACGATATCCTTAATGACCATATAGAATTCCACATATTCCCAGATTTTCATTAAAAACTGAAGAAGTTCAAAATCTGAGCACAATATTATCCAAACCTTGGATTTTTCTTGATTTTTTGAAATAATAGATTTTCCTAAAATATAGAGCATTGATGTTTTTACGTGTGCTGAATAAGAATCTGTAGTCAAAACCTTAAAAATCGTATAATCATTCGAGAAATGAGCATATTAATATAATCATAATTAATATTAAGAATGTAATTACGCGCTTAATTTTACAAAATGCAGTATTTGGACTCGATATCCTTAATCACTATATAGAATTCCACATATTCCCATATTTTCATTAAAATCTGAAGAAGTTGAAAATCTGAACAAAATATTTTGCTCAGATTTTCAACTTCATATTTTAATGAAAGTTTGGGAATATGTCTTATTCTATATGGTGATTAAGGATGTTGAGTCCAAATACTGCATTTTGTAAAATTAAGCGCTTAGTTACATACTTAATATTAATTATAATTATATTAATATGCTAATTACTCGAATATTTATACGAATTTTAAGGTTTTGACCACAGATTCTTATTCAACACAAGTAAAAACATCAATGCTGAAAATTTTAGGAAAATCTATTTTTTCAAAAAAATCAAGAAAAATCCAAGGCTATATTATATATCCTTGGATAATATTTTGGTCAGATTTTCTTCTTCATATTTTAATGAAAATTTGGGAATGTCTTATTCTATATGGTGATTAAGGATATCGAGTCAAAATACTGCATTTTGTAAAATTAGGCGCTTAATTACATACTTAATATTAATTATAATTATATTAATATGCTAATTACTCGAATCATTATACGAATTTTAAGGTTTAACCACAGATTCTTATTCAGCACACGTAAAAACATAAATGCTGAAAATTTTAGGAAAATCTAGTTTTTCAAAAAAATCGAGAAAAATCTGAGCCTTGGATAACATTTCGCTCAGATTTTCAACTTCTTCAGATTTTACTGAAAATTAGGGAATATGTCGTATTCTATATGGTGATTAAGGATATAGAGTCAATTTTTTTTTGAAAAAATAGATTTTCCTAAAATTTTCAGCATTGATGTTTTTCCGTGTGCTGAATAAGAATCTGTGATCAAAACCTTAAAAATCGTATAATTATTCGAGTAATGAGCATATTAATATAATTATAGTCATATTAAGAATGTAATTAAGCACTTAAATTTTACAAAATGCAGAATTTGGACTCGATATCCTTAATCACCATATAGAATACGACATACTCCCTAATTTTCATTAAAATCTGAAGAAGTTGAAAATCTGAGCAAAATATTATCTAAGGCCTTGGATTTTTCTTGATTTTTTTAAAAAATAGATTTTCCTAAAATTTTCAGCATTGATGTTTTTACGTGTGTTGAATAAGACTCTGTGGTCAAAACCTTAAAAATTGTATGATTATTCGAGTAATGAGCATATTAATTATACTTAATATTAAGAATGTAATTAAGCGCTTAATTTTAAAAAATGCAGTATTTGTACTCGATAACCTTAATCACCTTATAGAATACGACATATTCCCTAATTTTCATTAAAATCTGAAGAAGTTCAAAATCTGAGCAAAATATTTTTCTCGATTTTTTTGAAAATATTTTCCTAAAATTTTCTGCATAGATGTTTTTACGTGTGCTGAATAACAATCTGTGGTCAAAACCTTAAAATTTCTGTAATTAGTCGAGTAATTAACATATTAATATCATAACTGTTAAGTATATAATTAAGCGCTTAATTTTTCGAAATGCAGTATTTTGACTCTATATCCTTAATCACCATATAAAATACGATATATTCCCAGATTTTCATTAGTAGAGTAATTAGCATATTAATATCATAATTATGTAATTAAGCACTTAATTTTACGAAATGCAGTCTTTTGACACGATATCCTTAATGACCATATAGAATTCCACATATTCCCAGATTTTCATTAAAACTGAAGAAGTTCAAAATCTGAGCAAAATATTATCCAAGCCTTGGATATTTCTTGATTTTTTGAAAAAATAGATTTTCCTAAAATTTTCAGCATTGATGTTTTTACGTGTGCTGAATAACAATGTGGTCAAAACCTTATAATTCGAATAAATATTCGAGTAATTAGCATATCAATATAATTATAATTAATATTAAGTATGTAATTAAGCGCTTAATTTTACGAAATCAAGTATTTTGACTCGATATCCTTAATCACCATATAGAATAAGACATATTCCCAAATTTTATCAAGTATTATCTTTATCATTATACCTACTCGCCATGTCTCACGTTAGCGAGGTAGCATAAGGAAACAGACAAAAGAAGGGCTCAACCCACCCACATACACATGTATATACATAAATGCCCACACACACACATATTCATACATAGACATATACATATATACACATGAACATACTCATCCATTCCCGTCACCACCCCACCACACATGGAATAGCACACACACACACACACATACACACACACACCCGTGAGGTAGCGCTAGGTAAAGACAACAAAGGCTACATTCATTCATACTCAGTCTCTAGCTGTCATGTGTAATGCACTGAAACCACAGCTCCCTTTCCACATCCAGGCTCCACGAAACTTTCAATGGTTTACCCCAAACGCTTCCCATGCCCTGGTTCAATCCACTGACAGCACATCGAACCCGGTATACCGCATCGTTCCAAATCACTCTATTCCTTGCATAACTTTCACCTGCCATACTGTATGTTCAGGCCCCAATCATTCAAAATCCTTTTCACTCCATTTTTCCACCTCCAATTTGGTCTCCTGCTTCTCCTCATTCCCTCCACCTCTAACACATATATCCTCATTCTCAATCTTTCCTCACTAACTCTCTCCATGTGACTAAACCATTTCAACACATCCTCGTCTGCTCTCTCAACCACACTCTTTTTATTACCACACATTTCTTTTACCCTTTCATTACTTACTCGATCAAACCACCTCACACCACATAATGCATTCAAACATTTCATTTCCAATACATTCACCCTCCTCTGCACAACCCTATCTATAGCCCATGCCTCGCAACCATATAACATTGTTGGAACCACTATTCCTTCAAACATACTCATTTTTGCTCTCCGAGATAACGCTCTCGCCTTCCACATATTCTTCAACAATCCCAGAAACTTCACCTTTCCACCACCCTGTGACTCACTTCTGCCTCCATGGTTTTCCATCCGCTGCTAAGTCCACTCCCAGACATCTAAAACACTTCACATCCTCGAGTTTTTCTCCATTCAAACTTACCTCCCAATTAACTTGTCCCTCAACCCTACTGAACTTAATAACCTTGCTCTTATTCATATTTACTCTCAGCTTTCTTCTTTCACACACTTTACCAAACTCAGTCACCAACTTCTGCAGTTTCTCACCCAAATCAGCCTCACTTCCCAAGACCTCTCATCCACAACAGACTGCATATTTGCCCCTCTTTCCAAAACTCTTGCATTCAAAACCCTAACAACCCAATCCATAAACAAATAAAACAACCATGGAGACATCAAGCACCCCTACCGCAAACCGACATTCACTAGGAAACAATCACTTTCCTCTCTTCCTACTCATACAAATGCTTTACATCCTTGGTAGAAACTTTTCACTGCTTCTAGCAACTTACCTCCCACACCATATACTCTTAATACCTTCCACAAAGCATCTCTATCAACTCTATCATATGCTTTCTCCAGATCCATAAATGCTACATACAAATCCATCTATTTTTCTAAGTATTTTCCATATACATTCTTCAAAGCAAACACCTGATCCTCACATCCTCTACCACATCTGAAACCACACTGCTCTTCCCCAACCTGATCCTCCTTACATGCCTTTACCCTCTCAATCAATACCCTCCCATATAATTTCCCTGGAATACTCAACAAACTTATGCCTCTGTAATCTGAACACCTTCCTTTATCCCCTTTGCCTTTGTACAATCGCACTATGCATGCATTCCATCAATCCTCAGGCACTTCACCATGAACCACACATTGCATATCATTACCAACCAATCAACAACACAGTCACCCCCTTAATAAATTCCACTGCAACACCATCCAAACCTACCACCTTGCTGGCTTTCCTCTTCCGCAAAGCTGTCACTACCTCTCTGTTTACAAAACCATTCTCCCTGACCCTCTCACTTCGCACACCATCTCAGCCAAAGCACCCTATATCTGCCACTCTATCATCAAACACATTCAACAAACCTTCAAAATGCTCACTCCATCTCCTTCTCACTTCACCACTACTTGTTATTACCTTCCCATTAGCACCCTTCACTGATGTTCCCATTTGTTCTCTTATCTTACGCAACTCATTTACTTCCTTCCAAAACATCTTTTTATTCTCTCTAAAATTTAATGATACTCTCTCACCCAAACTCTCATTTGCCCTCTTTTTCACCTCTTGCACCTTTCTCTTGACCTCCTGCCTCTTTCTTTTATACATCTCCCAGTCATTTGCACTACTTCCTTGCAAAAATCGTCCAAATGCCTCTCTCTTCTCTTTCACTAATAATCTTACTTCATCCCACCACTCACTACCCTTTCTAATCTGCCCACCTCCCACCTTTCTCGTGCCACAGGCATCTTTTCCATTCTGCACTCAATCTCCCCTGGTACTTCCTCACACAAATCTCCTTTCCAAGCTCACTTACTCTCACCACCCTCTTCACCCCAACATTCTCTCTTCTTTTCTGAAAACCTTTACAAGTTTTCAACTTCACCTCCACGAGTGCCACTCCCAGCACATTAACATCCAAAAGTCTCTTTCTTACACCTATCAATTAACACGTAATCCAATAATGCTCTCTGGCCATCTCTCCTACTTACAAATGTACACTTATGCATATCTCTCTTTTTAAACCAGATATTCCCAATCACCAGTCCTTTTTCAGAACACAAATCTACAAGCTCTTCACAATTTCCATCACAACACTGAACACCCCATGTACACCAATTATACCCTCAACAGCCACATTACTAACCTTTGCATTCAAATAACCCATCACTATAACCCAGTCTCGTGCATCAAAGCTGTGAACATACTCACTCAGCTGCTCCCAAAACACTTACCTCTCAAACCTCTCATGATCTTTCTTCTCAAGATCAGGTGCATAGGCACCAATAATCGCCCATCTCTCTCCATCCACTTTCAGTTTTACCCATATCAATCTAGAGTTTACTTTCTTACGCTCAATCACATACTCCCACAACTCCTGCTTCAGGAGTATTGCTACTCCTTCTTTTGCTCTTGTTCTCTCACCAATCCCTGACTTTACTCCCAAGACATTCCCAAACCACTCTTCCCTTTTACCCTTAGGCTTTGTTTCACTCAGAGCCAAAACATCCAGGTTCCTTTCCTCAAACATACTACCTTTCTCTCCTTTTTTTCTCATCTTGGTTACATCCACACACATTTAG
The DNA here is from genome assembly GCF_036320965.1 of Panulirus ornatus. Lineage (NCBI taxonomy): Eukaryota > Metazoa > Arthropoda > Malacostraca > Decapoda > Palinuridae > Panulirus > Panulirus ornatus. Next base: position 57,071,516 of record NC_092235.1, on the reverse strand, counting down.
ACACCCCACTCTGAACCTTCGAGGAGGATGGGCACTCCCCGCATGACCTCTTCTTCTATTTCCCCTTTTAGAAAGTTAAATACAAAGAGGGGAGAGTTTCTAGCCCCCTGCTCCCGCCCCCTTTAGTCGCCTTCTACGACACGTGGGGAATATGTGGGAAGTATTCTTTCTCCCCTACACCTTCAGCACATGTGATGATAATTCATTAGGACCATTAGTATATGGGCCAAGACCCTTTAGTATTGACTTAATGTCTCTTATGTGTGTCAGTGCTTTCTCCCCTCATCTCATTCCTGCTAGGGCTACAGTGTGTTCTCCTGTGAAAACATGTTTAAACTTTTAATTTTGCTCTTCACATATCCTTACTTCACCCTCAAAACCTCTAGCCTCTAAACACCTAACCCTAATTAGTGCTTTCTAATAGACAATTTCCTCCTGATGAATTTAAGGAAAAATATTGGTTCTTATCTTGACTTGACAACTCTACAAAATTTCTTTGTTCCTCCTTCCTTAACCCACTATACTTGTTCCTTGCTCTTTTAAATCTTACAAGCTTTTATCCCCTCCATAGAACATCTTAAAGCTCTTCCTTTAATGGAACTAGTCCTCCCTCTTTCTTAACCTTCCCTCTATTTTTGTGGCAAGAAGTACCCTTGTTTCTTCTCCACTGTAAATTTCACAGAACCTTCCATAACAATACCTAGATTCATTACTAATGAACTCCAATTCCTTATTCCTGTTAACATAAAAACTGTTAACTCCTGTGTAGCTTACAAGATTATATCTCCTCTTTAAATATTCTCACATCTCTGCACTTTTATTCTTCATTTATCACAAAATCAAACTTGAGCATTACATGGTGACCTTTTTAAAATGTTGTATCATAGATGATATTCTCAATATCTATACTGGTATGGGTGAAGATAAGATCTAGTAATGATGGTGTATTAGTCCATGTCATTCTAGAGTGTTCAATAACATGCTGGTAGAGGAAATTTTCTCGTAAACACTCAAGAACTTGTCTCCATGATTCCCTGTCACCATGAGAATCCAAACTGTTCCAGTCTCTTTATCAGTGATACCACCTATTATCATGACTTTGCCTTCTCTGAAAAGGGCATTATACTTTCTCATTGTTACAGCTGTACATTTACTTTGGATCATAAAATTTCTTTGGAGGACTATATAATTGTCAACACCATTATGCACTTCTTTCCTAAAGTTACTCTTCTAATTAAGCATTGCATGAATGGGCTATCTACTACAATATCCTGAAACTAAAGGTTATCTCTTATTATTAGGGCGATTCCTCCATCTGTGTCTTCTCTTTCCCTCCTTACTGTCATATAACCCTCTAGGCATAGAAGGTTCTATATCTTAAGTGACCTTTGTGTCCATATCTCCGACAATATGAGGTATTTTCCCTTTTATGATCCTTAAATTTCAGCACTTAACTACTTAATACTAATACATCAGCTTTTGTTTACATTATTTTCTGTCTGACATTATCAAGACCTATACATTCCTCATCTCCCTATGGTGCAAGTGGGGGAGTCCTCTTAATGCATTTGATGTATCACACTTTTTGGTAGGCAGCCAACGACCAGGGAGGTATAATACCAGTACTACCTACCTTGGTATCAGGAGGGTTAGTGATGTGCATAGTGAGTCAGCACTTTAGTGGTTGTCAATTTTCACTCCTCTGATCCAGGTAGCTGTCTTTTCTTTCTGCCTCACTAACATGCAGACTAATGGCATTCTGTCTACAAACATATAATCTCTCCTTATCATTTGTAACACTTGACAACACAACCTACAAAGCATATTCTTTGTAACTCTAGATTTTCCTACGATGAGCACTATGCACTAGCCCCGCCTTTTGGCAAAGTGGTAGTAGTTGATGGAAGTAGTAAGCAGGGAGCATTAGGTGGAAACATTAGGTAGAAGTAATGGGTAGGAACATTTAGGCAGGAGCATTAGGTGGAAACATGAGGTAGAAGTAGTAGGTAGGAGCATTAGACAGAAGTAGTCTTTCGGAACTTCAGGTAGGAGCCTCTGTAAACACTGCACTAGAGTTGCCCTCTGCCAGTGGCCTGTTAAGGGTGAGGCACTAAAGGATAAGAAGCGGCACTGGAGTTCTTTATTTATGGAGACTCTGTTGTCGTGGCCACCCTTTTGAGGGAGTTCCAAATGGAACAGGTGTCAGAGATAAATAGATCTATATTCTCTGTCTCAGTCTATCAACTTTGATAAATAACTCATCCAATTCTACCTTGCTTTTAAATTGCTTTGCCCACTTAAGTACCTCCAGGCGGCTAGATGACCCCAAAGCAAACAAAACCACAACTGGAAGTCCCCATATATCCTGATAATAAACACAATTCTATTTTTTATCACAGAAATTGCATCTGGCAATTCTACAGCCTCCATTAATCTCTAGACTAGAATTCCCCCTTTTTCCTTTAACATGGTGCATGATCTTAGTCCAGTCCAATAATTTCTTAAGATTCAAGTCTGTCAAATTCCTGGTTTGATAATCTCTCACACTGCTGTGCCACCCATTTTATGACTGAGTTCAATGGTTTTGATTCAGCAACCTCTGAGTTTCTAGCCTTCTCTATAATTCTCCTTTTGCTAACAAACACTGATCCTGTATGCTCTGCACTTTTCTAAAGTCTTCATCCACTGGACCATAATTTTTCCTCTGATCTGTCAGCCTACAGCTCTACTCAATCTCATGGGAACCTCTGTTACAATGACCCAAGGTTCCTGTCTCACTGCATCAGTTATCATATACAAAGTCTGTTGAAAAGCCTCTGAAACTGCTTCTTTTCCACCTCCCTACCTACAATTTTTAACAGTTTCCATACCTTGCATCATGGGCAAATACTCTGCTCAATATTCTTTCACATATGTGGAACAGCCCCCTACGAGCTTTCCACTTCTTTATTCATTCATTCTTCTTTCCTTTGGTTATGTAACCTCTGATACCTCTTAACTAGCAAATCTGTGATCATGCACTTTTAGTTATATTCATTAATCCCCTGAACACCTCTCTCATCTCACCCAACCCTTCTTAATTCTTAAATAATCCCCTGAACACCTCTTTCATCTCGCATTGCCCTTCTTAATTCTTAAATTGATTCTATTAAATTTCCTCCTCTAGTTGTGCTAACTTTTTGCCCTGCTTATTATAAATTCCCAAGATATCTTCAAACTTTTCTTCACTAGTGATTTGTCCCCCATTTCTCCCTTTTGTTATTTCCTTGTAGACCTGGTTACAACAAACTGGTTTTGACACTTTATTTGAATCCAAATGTATGGGTGTGTGTATAGGTGTGATTTCACAGTACATAAATATCAATCAGAACTTTAATAAAACTGCCTATCATTTGAGTTAGCATTGGAAAACTACATTTTGCATACCAAATTCCTTTAGAGGGGTTCAATATCAACCATACCTTCTCCATTTTATAAGGAGGTTCACTCCATGTGAGATTAACAGTTGTCTGAACATCTTCCATGAGGACAGCCTGCAGGGACTGTACTGGCTGTAGAGGATGACCTTTAGTTTTGACTTCAATACGGCTCACTGGTCCAATCAGTTGATTCTTGTAAGCTTGAACTTCAAATACATATTCCTTTCCTGGTGCCAAGTCTGATACTGTTGGGAATAAAGGTCATTAGAAATACAAACTGGGAGCGGGGGTCTGGAAATCCTCCCCTCTTGGTTTTTTTTTTTTTTTCCCAGAGAAGGAACAGAGAAGGGGGCCAGATGAGGATATTCCCTCAAAGGCCCAGTCCTCTGTTCTTAACGCTACCTTGCTAATGCGGGAAATGGCGAATAGTATGAAAGAAAGAAAGAAGAAATACAAACACAACTATATTTCCATTAGTCAATAATGATGTTTTGCAGTAGTTAGGGGAAAAATCAACTTACTCTCTATATGAGATGCAGTTGTATTAACTGTGATCCTGCCCAACTGGTATTCATTTTCTGGACGAGAATGGCTCACCAAATAGCCATCTACTCCAAGCAATGGATCCCATGTCAGACTGACACTATGTGAAGTACAATTCGTAATATTTACTTGAACTGGAGAATCAATACTTGTTCTAATAAATTCAACACGTTCACTAGGTTCACTCATGTAAGCATCATTTGCTACTGTCACCTGCAAAACATAACAAAAATAATACAATGGAGCACCATGTACATTACAATTGTTATTCAAGAAATCAAAACCATGGAAAATGTCTCAAATTTAAGAAAAAAACTGACAAAACTGTGATCTAAGGATATTACAGGCTCTAAACCATTACACTTTTTCTTTACACGTCTTCCTTTTTTGAAAAATTTGTTTCTACTTCTACCACATTAATCCATGAGTTTCTGTTCTCTTCCTCTATCACTATCTGTTGCTGTTTGAATTCAGTTGTATTCATTTGTGTGTTACACTGAAAACTCTCTTAATAATCAATCATACTTGCTATGCCAACACTAATGATTCTATACTGATAGTAGATGACATATTCAAGCTGCTGACATTTTGTTTAAAAAGTGCCCAACAAATGATGCAAGTTCATCTCATGTTCTTCTTGGCAGCTAACACAATACAATGAACAAATTTCTGGTGTTATAACAGAAAAGCATGAGTGACAGAGAGCACATTTTTTGTTAATTCAGTACAAGCACACATAAGTCCAGAAATTAAAATCTTAATTTTGAGCATGATATCAAACCAAAAATCGCAAGTTTAATGAAATGGGAAAATTTGCTAGGAGGACAAACACTACTTGCTCAATCTCTGCTGTAACAACAAAGTTCCTAAGAAAATAGGATGAGATAACATGAAAAGCTACCTACACTGTAAATGAGGGCAAAATATAGATTTTACAAATCCCTAAAGAATGGGATACAAAAATGTACTAAACTGTGTTATAGATCTGGAGGGAGAAAGACTAGAAGAGGTGCCTGAATTCCAGCATTTCAGAGCTATCTTAGGTAAGTTTGGTGACATGGAAAGAGAATAAGGGAGAGAGCAATACTGCATATAAGAGTCACTAGGTCCCATAATAGGATAATGAAGGGTAAAGGTGTAAGTATGGAAGCAAAGAAAGGATTACAGGACAGCATAGTCCTCCTAACCCTGACCTATGCAGCCAAAGTACAGACATGGAATGAATCACAGAGGTCAAGAATCCAGACTGTGGTAATGAACTATTTGAAAGGAGCATGTGGTAAGACTAAAGGGAATGACAAAAAAATGAGGGTGTATATGCAAGATCTAGGATGGCAAGGAATACAGAAGGAATGAACTATTAGCAGTAAAGTAAGTGGAATGTAATATTCTGAGGTGTCTGGACAAGTGAAAAGAATGCAAGATGGGAAGTTTACATGGATAGTGTATGATAGTACAATTATTGACCATCTATGATATGATGCAACAGACTGGAAGAGTAATGGGAAAACAGAAATGGAGGAAGAATGTGTGGAATGGTGTATTCGACGGAGGCATGTCATGGCAGGAATAAGTAGAGACTCTTTTGCCATGCAAATTCCTTGATGGGAGTTCCTGGAGGGAACAGGCATCAGAGAAATGAAGAGAAATAAAAACTATTTGGGATATTACAGAAAGATTATTGAAGGCTTTGAAGAATGAAAAAAATAGTTTTTAAAATAAAGGTACAACCCTATGTATTTTCCCCCTTTAACCATCATTATGCATGTGAGGTCTGTGGATGCTCATCCACAGGGACTTAACAACCATGCAATAACCTGCCAAGCCAATGATGTCATAGCACAGCGGATGAAGCAGCACTCTTTCAGTGACAACTATTCATTCACTAAAACATAAATCAACACCAACACCTAACCCAATCACTTACCTTCAAAAGAAATGTTTCATATCTAGCTTCTTCTCTGGCCAATCATCTCTGTGGTTGCTGATAGGTCAGCCTCCCCCCCTTTTCTCCGTCAACAACAGTGTACCTCAAGGTTTTGTCCTATCCCCTATGCATTTTTTTCATTTTTTCAATGATTTATTCTCCTCCACTAATAATCCAATGCACTCATATGGTGATGACTCAACACTGCATTCATCCACATCCTTCAATTCTGTTCCCTCTTCTCTCACTTGATCTGCACCTCGATTTGACATGGCTTCCTCAATAAAATCAGACTTGGACAACATATATCAGAGGGGTAGACAAAAACTTGTTAAGTTTTATGCCTCCAAGACCTAGTTTCTACCCATCTCTCCAATGAAACTCCTCAAAACTCTCATCTCTCCTTTGACGGTTATGTAATTCCATCTCTTGACTCAATGAGCATACTTGGTATTACTGTAACATCCACTCTTTCTTGGAAACCCCACATTACAGGAATATCTGAGTCTGACTCTAAGAAACTGGGTGTCCTGTTTAGATGTCAAAATTTCTTCTCAACAGTTGCTCCATTTACACATGGGGTTGATTTGTCCTTGTATGAATACTGCTCTCACATTTGGGGTGGTTCTAGCTCTGCATCCATACTTGACAGAGTTGAGTCAAAAGCAGTCTACCTTATAAACCGGCCCAGGTTGACTTCCAAACTTGACACCCTTGCCTTATGCCACAGTGTTGGCTCACTTTCCCTCTTCTATAAGTATTACTTTGGTGTTTGCTCCTGAAAGTGGCTGCTTGTGCACCCACACCACTAGGTAGACCACGCAATACTCAGCAAGTTGCTACATCATGTGATTATTGTGTGGCTGTCAGCAACTCAAGGGTGTGCCGTTTTAATACCTTCTTCTTTCCCTACACATCAAGCTTTGGAACTCACTGCCTTCTCATGTCTTTTCCAATAACTATGACCTAGCACATTTCAAAAGACAAGTTTTTTACTTTCTCAAAAATTAGTAAATACTTTCCCTTGTCTTTTCCTTTTCCATTTCATAATTCTCCCTATATTTCTATTAGTGCTCGGCCTTGATGTCAACTTCTGTCCATGACTGGAGCCTTCAACATGAAAAAAAGTTACTAAACCTAACCAACAGACCAAATATCTATGTGGAGATCTCCCTTCCCACCACCTACATGGTTCACCACTCACAGCCAAGATCCCTGAGGTGAACTTCTCATAATCCAACTGCATCACTTTAACATCCCTAACCCATAAAACCAGACAAGAAGACTCCCAAACCACCACTTCCAGCAATCATCCTCACCAAACAGTTTTTCAACAACAGCTCAGCATAAAAGGACCACCTGGCAGCAAACTAAAAAAATATCTGATCACAAACCCATTCTGATGACACTTCACTTCACTAAAATGGCATCAGAGACAGATAGATAGAATCTGTGGTGACATAGTTTGATCAAATAAGTAATAAAAGGGTAAGAAAGATGTGTGGTAATAAAAAAGAGTGGATGAGAGAGCAGAAGAGGGTGAGCAGAAGAGGGTCAAGAGCAGAAGGTGGCTTGACATACATCAAAAGCAAAATTATTATTTTCAGAATACTGATGTGAATCTTTTGTGTTTGGTACAATAAATCTATAACCCCTGTAATTACCTGCTTCTACTGTATGGAAAGCAAGTCCTTCAGTCATCAGGCCCCATCTTTTGAATTTTCTCTACAATCATACTCCTTTTTAAACTTCTATATGTTAGCTACATTCCCTATATCATAACTTCTTTATTGTAATAAGTTTCTTGTTCAATTTCATGTTGGGGCCCCTGCATCTTTTGAAGAACTGTTTGCTATTTACATCATCAAACTGGTTTAAGAACTTAGAGGCTGGAATTAAGTTATCCCTCACTCTTCTCTCTTACATGATAGACATTTTCAAGGTCCTTTGCCTTTCACTGTAACTTTCTTTGGTACTATCTTTGTTGCCCTCCTCTGGAACTTCTTTATCATATTAGTTCTTTGTGCCCCTTTACGTGACCAAATGAGATGCATTTCTTCTAGTTTTGGCTTGATGTATGATGTGAACAACTTCCTGAACATATCCTTATTCATATACTTAAAATTCATTCCAATATTTGACAGCCGAAAGTTTGTCTATTTTACTGTTTTCCTGATGTGTGACTTTGGTGACAGGTTAGGGATAATTTCAACTCCTAAGGCCATCTCACACATACACTGGCAAATGGCTACGATTGATGTTAACTACCACGTATTTCTCATACAAAGATTGCTGCAGCTTATTTCCAGATCAACAACATTAATATCTAGGATATCCTTCTTTGTGTCCCATCCTCATTATATCTACTTGGATTGAATTTCATCAAATATGTCTCAAACCAACTCAGGAGTTCGATGAGGGCCCCGTGTAAATTGACGCAGTCTTCCTCACTTTTCGCTTCCTGTATGAACCTTGGCATCACCTGCACACATGTTCAAGTAGGATCCTATCCTTCCAGCAAGTCATACACATACATAAAGAGGAGCAATTGTACCTGGGCAGAGCCCTGAGGCACACCACTGGTGAACTTCATCCATTTCAAGAACGTTCCTCTGACAAGCATCTTTTGTTCCCTTCCACTAAGGTAATCTGGTATCACTTGAAACAGTCTTTCTCTTAATCATGCTTTAAGATCCAGATTTTGTAACAGCCTCTTGTATAATTATTTTTACCTTTACCATGTTCATGTCTGCCTGAACACCTCAGCTCTGTTTCATCCCAGTCCATCCTTACTTGACGTAAAGATAAAAGACCACTGCTAGAAAAAGCACTGAGAACTTCTGGATCAAGGTTCAGATACATGAAAAATCTCTTCTTGAACATAGACATCACTGCAGAAAGTAAGAGGGTGCAGTTCTTTTTGAGCCTCTACAGTCAATCAATCTGGGATAAGTTCTCTTCAGTACCATCTTTTTTCTCAGCAAGTAATCAATTTCATCACCTGCACACATGTTCAAGTAGGTCCCTATCCTTCCAGCAAGGCATTCACATACATCAAGAGGAGCAATTGTATCTGGGCAGAGCCCTGAGGCACACCACTGGTGAACTTAATCCATTTCAAGAGGTTCCTCTGACAAGCATCTTTTGTTCCCTTCCACTAAAATAATCTGGTATCACTTGAAGTAGTCTTTCTCCTAATCATGCTTGAAGATTCAGATTTTCTAACAGCCTCTTGTATAATTATTTTTTCCTTTACCATGTTCATGTCTGCCTGAATACCTTAGCTCTGTTTCATCCCTGTCCATCCTTATTTGAAGTAAAGAAAAAAGACCACTGCTAGAAAAAGCACTGAGAACTGCTGGATCAAGGTTCAGATACATGAAAAATCTCTTCTTGAACATAGACATTACTTCAGAAAGTAAGAGACAGCAGTTCTTTTTGAGCCTCTACAGTCAGTCAAGCTGGGATAAGTTCTCTCAAGTAACATCTTTTTTCTCTCTGCAAATAATCAATTTCAACAGCTATGAAGCTCACAATTACCTATGCAAATCAAAGTAATCCAGCCCAAGGCCAATGAAAACTGGCATTTGGAGGGCTTGTCATTACATAATCAAGTTCTGAACTGTGACTGATGAGTAAGGAATTCCAATGCATTAGACATGGAATCCTCAATCTGCATCCTAATGTTTCCTTCATAATAATGAGGATTTAGGCAAACCTGCTTTGCTAAACAATGCTAAATATTTTCCCTTAGCAGCATGAGTCACCAAGAAAACTCTGGCTTCTTGAGAGGGACCTCTATATCAGATGTAGCTATCACATTCAGTGTGTAGGTAACACATCTGACTGAACAGGACTATTCGATATTCTTTATTCTTTGCATTAGCGTCACCATTTTCTGGAGATGACTATGAATCTTGGTTACAATTCAACACATCACAACAATCCTCATCACTGCTAACAAGGAGTCTCTAATCTTCACTTTCTCCTATTACCATATGGCAAAATCACAGTGAGCTTGCTATTGTTCATTTCTTGAAGTTAACAAGTTATCTTCTTTAAGGTATGAGGTATCATGAGCCCAATCATTATATTGTTCCTTGATGTGTCTCCAATGTAATTGGTATAATCCATTTCCTTACATATAAATGTTTCATAACTAATAATACTAAGCTAATTTACCCTTCAGGAAGTATGTAGTGTAAGTGTTGTGGCATGAGGCATGACCATAATCATTAGGGGACACCATTCATCTTGACCATTATTTGTGCAAAACAGTGAAGGTATACAAAACGCCTATAGCAAGAGCAGGGTGAGTCAATGACTGCCGAACCTTTCTTGTTAAGTAAAGTTATCTCACCACCCACCTATCTACTTATACCTCTAGCACCCAATCCCTTCGGGAAATCTCTCAAAGGGGTACCCATGGCAAAAGGGTTATGGAGACTTTTGCTGTGGCCAAATAAAGGTTAGTATGATAAATTCTGGAAGCATCAGAATCTCCATAATATAAAACTCACAGGTGAGGTTCCCATATAAAAATAAGACTATCAAGGAAGATAAGTCTGACAAGTCTCATTCAATATCCAATGTTGATAAAACAGTATTGTTTTGAAACTGTATGTCAACCAGACATACATTTTTTAAGGAAGAGAGGACTGCTTCATGTTTTAGGGCAGCAAAGGATATGCTGACACCGCTACTTTGTGGAAATACTGAGAATGACTACAAATGTAAACCGTTGACAGTTTACCATTCCACTGGCAAGCTGATAAGAATGCTTAGTTAACTGCCACCTAGTTTGAGGACTGATTTATAAACATTCTATCTTGAGGTGAAGCAATACTGCAATAAAGCTAACCTTGCTTTTAAAGTTTACTTTTCCTCGAAAATGTCCCAAGACACACTATGCACCTGAATGATCCACACTGCAAAGTCCACATGTTATCTATGCTGCCCAATACTGCCCCTTAATCTAACTCCTAATAAGGGCATGATAGTCACTCTTAAACTGTAGAGTCTGAGGTGATCATAATTCCAGCAACTGATTGCGACTGATAAATCCAACATGATTACAGGCAACAATATAACATCCTCTATGCAATGAATTACACCATAAATGTATGGGATGAGGTAATGAAAACCACTGTGAGTGGAGTTTGAAAGGTCATATGGCAGGAATGTGTCCACATATTCTTGGGGTCTGTGAACCTGCACTTGGAAGTGATAGGAATTGAAGCTTGGTTGAACTGTCAGGTTTGACAATTTAGAGGATGATATAAATGAATTTCTGGGGTCCCTTACAGAGGCTTTGTCTGTTAAGGACTTGCTGAAACTGATAAAAGAGGAGGGACGAAAGAGTAAGCAGAAAAAAGTTGCTGAAGAACCATGCAAGCTCACTACACTTGAATGACAGATGTCATAATTGAGCTTCTTAAGTCCCAGAGGAAGAAATGTATGTAGAGGCTTTGCTGGAACTAACAAAGGAAGAGGAACAAGGGGCAGAGGAGAAAAAAGTAGCTGTAAAACCACCCCAGATGACTACTAAAAAGTTGGCTGTATTCTTAAAGCTTGCTGACTACCTGGCCTAGGCAGCAGTGGATATGGAAGCAAACCTGAAGAGAAGTTCCAAGTTTGGGAAAGCATCACCATCTGCTTTGCCTTTTATTCAAGGTGATCTAACTGGAAAAATAGCATTTGGTAAAACAGACCACTTTTGCATATCTCAAGATCTCTTCCCCCAGCACCACATGTCTCCAGCATCTTCACCACCCTTGCTAACACAGCTGCCCTGATGCCAACTGCATGTCACAGCAGTACACCTGCAAACTTGAATGATTATTGAGATTGGTTTTCCTGAGCAGACTTCCTCTCCATTAAACATGACTATGCCATTGCTCGCTAATGACTATGAGAATACACTACCCCAAAAACAGTAATGCTCCACCTCAACCAACACCACTAACGTCTAGTGTATACGAAGACTAGCCTGTTTGGTGGGTATTCATTTATACTTTATTTGTAACGATTTATCTATTTATCTATCTATTTATCTATCTTTGATGCCTGTACCCTTCTAAAACTCCCTCAAGAAGGTGGCCATGGCAACAGTCTCCATAACTTGTGAACTCTAGTGAACTGAACTGATTCACATCACTAAATACTGCTCTATTATTTGCTTTAGGTTGTAAACATATCTCCACTCATACTGTATTAAAAGTGGTTTGCGTCATGTAATTTTCTAGAAATCCAGTGAAGGAGTCCTGTCATTCTCTCTTTCAGTATGGGTACATCCTTAACCAGACTGCTGCCTTGTTCTCATGCTTGATTTTATTTTTATCAAAGACCTCACTACTCACAAGTTTTACCTCACATTCAAAGTTAGCTATTTGATGTGCTTTTAATATCATTTCATAATTCTAATACAAGGGTAAAATAAACATGCATTTTTCTCAAACACGTTAGTTATGCTCCATTGTGTAAAAGCAAATCATAGTTCAGCAAAACTGTATTATGAGAGGCAAAATGAAACTGCATACATGCAAATTCAGTACCAGTGAATTCTATACATATGAGAGAGACCAGTATGTAACTGTACATCTAAACTAATTTGTGCCTGGGTTTATTCCCTGAAAATGCCACATGTATGGAATATGCACAATAAGAATCCTGAAAATTTGTGTGATAAAGTTCAAGACTGGGGTTGCATCAGTGAATAACTATAACTTTATATAGGTTACTACAAACATATAATTATAGGCAGAAATATCCATCCCTAAGAATCAACTGCAACAACACTTAAGCTTGATTCAAATATTACTAATATACTCACCCAAACAGTGAATTTGCTATCAGTTAGTGACAGAGGGATATTATACTGGGTGACACTACCTGAACGAATTACTACTTCTTGTGCAGGCACTGGGGGAGAGACATACCTGAAATACAAAATAAACTTCTTGATATATACTGTATAAGGGATAAAATCAACTGGTATCATAAAAATAATGCCTCTAATCACCTTCATGAAATAAAGAAGAATACTAAAAATTAAGGGTAGGAGATGTGGCAACTGAAGGGGTAACTAGGGGCAAGGACTCTCCGGGAAAAATAAAAAATGAGGGAAAAGTTTGTTTAGCTGTGTGTTGAAAGATAATTGATGATCCCTGTAAAATACATAGGAATATCAGAGGCATTTGGACAATTTTTGCAGGGAAAAAATGCAATTGAGTGGGAGATGTATAAAAGAAAGAGACAGGAGGTCAAGAGAAAGGTGCAGGAGGTGAAAAAGAGGGCAAATGAGAGTTGGGGTGAGAGAGTATCATTAAATTTTAGGGAGAATAAAAAGATGTTCTGGAAGGAGGTAAATAAAGTGCGTAAGACAAGGGAGCAAATGGGAACTTCAGTGAAGGGGGCTAATGGGGAGGTTATAACAAGTAGTGGTGATGTGAGAAGGAGATGGAGTGAGTATTTTGAAGGTTTGTTGAATGTGTTTGATGATAGAGTGGCAGATATAGTGTGTTTTGGTCGAGGTGGTGTGCAAAGTGAGAGGGTTAGGGAAAATGATTTGGTAAACAGAGAAGAGGTAGTAAAAGCTTTGCGGAAGATGAAAGCCGGCAAGGCAGCAGGTTTGGATGGTATTGCAGTGGAATCTATTAAAAAAGGGGGTGACTGTATTGTTGACTGGTTGGTAAGGTTATTTAATGTATGTATGACTCATGGTGAGGTGCCTGAGGATTGGCGGAATGCGTGCATAGTGCTTTTGTACAAAGGCAAAGGGGATAAGAGTGAGTGCTCAAATTACAGAGGTATAAGTTTGTTGAGTATTCCTGGTAAATTATATGAAAGGGTATTGATTGGGGAAGAGCAGTGTGGTTTCAGAAGTGGTAGAGGGTGTGTGGATCAGGTGTTTGCTTTGAAGAATGTATGTGAGAAATACTTAGAAAAGCAAATGGATTTGTATGTAGCATTTATGGATCTGGAGAAGGCATATGATAGAGTTAATAGAGATGCTCTGTGGAAGGTATTAAGAATATATGGTGTGGGAGGCAAGTTGTCAGAAGCAGTGAAAAGTTTTTATCGAGGATGTAAGGCATGTGTACGTGTAGGAAGAGAGGAAAGTGATTGGTTCTCAGTGAATGTAGGTTTGCAGCAGGGGTGTGTGATGTCTCCATGGTTGTTTAATTTGTTTATGGATGGGGTTGTTAGGGAGGTGAATGCAAGAGTTTTGGAAAGAGGGGCAAGTATGAAGTCTGTTGTGGATGAGAGAGCTTGGGAAGTGAGTCAGTTGTTGTTCGCTGATGATACAGCGCTGGTGGCTGATTCATGTGAGAAACTGCAGAAGCTGGTGACTGAGTTTGGTAAAGTGTGTGAAAGAAGAAAGTTAAGAGTAAATGTGAATAAGAGCAAGGTTATTAGGTACAGTAGGGTTGAGGGTCAAGTCAATTGGGAGGTAAGTTTGAATGGAGAAAAACTGGAGGAAGTAAAGTGTTTTAGATATCTGGGAGTGGATCTGGCAGCGGATGGAACCATGGAAGCGGAAGTGAATCATAGGGTGGGGGAGGGGGCGAAAATCCTGGGAGCATTGAAGAATGTGTGGAAGTCGAGAACATTATCTCGGAAAGCAAAAATGGGTATGTTTGAAGCAATAGTGGTTCCAACAATGTTGTATGGTTGCAAGGCGTGGGCTATGGATAGAGTTGTGCGCAGGAGGGTGGATGTGCTGGAAATGAGATGTTTGAGGACAATATGTAGTGTGAGGTGGTTTGATCGAGTAAGTAATGTAAGGGTAAGAGAGATGTGTGGAAATAAAAAGAGCGTGGTTGAGAGAGCAGAAGAGGGTGTTTTGAAATGGTTTGGGCACATGGAGAGAATGAGTGAGGAGAGATTGACCAAGAGGATATATGTGTCAGAGGTGGAGGGAACGAGGAGAAGTGGGAGACCAAATTGGAGGTGGAAAGATGGAGTGAAAAAGATTTTAAGTGATCGGGGCCTGAACTTGCAGGAGGGTGAAAGGCGGGCAAGGAATAGAGTGAATTGGATCAATGTGGTATACCGGGGTTGACGTGCAGTCAGTGGATTGAATCTGGGCATGTGAAGCGTCTGGGGTAAACCATGGAAAGTTGTGTGGGGCCTGGATGTGGAAAGGGAGCTGTGGTTTCGGGCATTATTGCATGACAGCTAGAGACTGAGTGTGAACGAATGGGGCCTTTGTTGTCTTTTCCTAGCGCTACTTCGCACACATGAGGGGGGAGGGGGATGGTATTCCAAGTGTGGTGAGGTGGCGATGGGAATGAATAAATGCAGACAGTGTGAATTGTGTGCATGGGTATATATGTATGTGTCTGTGTGTGTATATATATGTGTACATTGAGATGAACAGGTATGTATATTTGCGTGTGTGGACGTGTATGTATATACATGTGTATGGGGGTGGGTTGGGCCATTTCTTTCGTCTGTTTCCTTGCGCTACCTAGCAAATGCGGGAGACAGCGACAAAGCAAAATAAATATAAATAAATATATGGACTTATCCCCGGGGATAGGGGATTAAGAATACTTCCCATGTATTCCCTGCGTGTCGTAGAAGGCGACTAAAAGGGGAGGGAGCAGGGGGCTGGAAATCCTCCCCTCTCTTTTTTTTTTTTTTAATTTTCCAAAAGAAGGAACAGAGGGGGCCAGGTGAGGGTATTCCAAAAAAGGCCCAGTCCTCTGTTCTTAACGCTACCTCGCTATCGCAGGAAATGGCGAATAGTATGAAAAAAAAAAAATGGACTATTGGGTGGGTAATTTGGCAATTGAGGGTATAACTGGGGGAATGAAGTCCCTGGTGAAATCAAAGATGAGGGAAAAATTTGTCAAGTTATGTGTTGAAAGAGGAATGGTGATCAAGAACACATGGCTTAAGGAAGGGCACACACAAAGGTATACGTGGGTGAGTAAGCACTGGGTGATTATATGAGTTAACCCCTACACATCTGATTAAGCTATCCTTTTCAACCCTTATAATTCACATTTTTCAAACTGTTTGAAATAAAAATTTTTTCATGCATGTTTAGTAATTCCCATATTAGCTAGGTAGCACCAAAACAGACAAATAATGGCCTCTTTTGTTCACAATCACTTTTTAGCTGTTATGTATAACGTCCCTTTCCACAACCTGGCCCTGCAGACCAATCCATGGTTTCTCCCAACTGCTTCATATGCCCTGGTTCAGCCCACTGACAGCACACTAACCCTTGCACACCATGCAGCTCCAATTCACTCTATCCCTCACATGTCTCACAACCTCCTGTATGTTCAGCCCCTGCACTTCCAAAGCATCTTTCACTCCATCCTTCCATCTCTTCCATGTTTTCTCCCTTTCCTTTGTACCATCCACTTCTGATATGTATATCCTCTTATCCTCCCCTTATTCATCTTCTTCATATGACCAAAATGTTTCAGCACACCCTCTTCAGCTCTCTCATACATACTCCTCTTACTAGCGCATTCCTCTCTTATTTATCATGTCATTTTTTATCAATATTCCTCAGTCCACACAATGTACTCAAACATTTCATTTCAACACATCGTCAATCTTCTTTACATTTCTGTCCAAGACCTTGCATCCATACTGCACATACAAAACTACTGTAATATCATACATACCCAACTTTGCCCTCAAAGACAATGATCTCTCCACACATTTTCCAGCATACCTATGACCTTTAACCCCTCACATACTCATGCTAACTTCAGATCCTATGGTTCTATTTGCTCCCGTATCCACTCCCAAGTATCTAAAACACTCCACTTTTTCCAACAATCTTTCTATTCAAACTCACACTCCAAAGAAACCATCGTTCTTCACTGATAAACCTAACACTCTTGCTTTCATTTACAACTACGCCTAACTTTCTCCTTTCATATACTCTCCCAAACTCAGACATCCTGGAGCAGTACAAACATGTAATTACAAATAAGTGATTACCATCTTCAGTTTCTCATTTGAATCTGCCACCATCTGCCATCAGCAAGCAACAACTGATTCACCTCACTGCCCAACCCCCTCCACACACACACATACACACACACATACACACACACAAACACACACACACACTCAACAGACTGCATGCCTGCTCCTCTTCAATATCATTGTATTCACCTTCCTTATTGCCCCATCCATAAACTGTTCAAGAAGCCAAGATGACATCATACACCTCTTACAATTTCAAAGATATCAATGTAACAATAAAAATCAAATAAATTTATAAGTATATTTCATTCACAGCTTTCACTGTAATAGGCAGAAAAAGTTTTGTAAATGTTTAAGCCCACGCCAAAAAAAGTGCCTGAGTAAGGCATGAGTGTCAAGGGAGCTGCTACTACCCATGTCTTATTGTTCATTTTATCTACATCAAAATATTGATGACATTATTATTGTAAGGGTAAGGGAGGTAAGTTTGAATGGAGAAAAACTGGAGGAAGTGAAGTGTTTCAGATATCTGAGAGTGGATTTGGCAGCAGATGGAACCATGGAAGCTGAAGTGAATCATAGGGTGGGGGAGGGGGTGAAAGTTCTGGGAGTGTTGAAAAATGTGTGGAAGTCGAGAACATTATCTTGGAAAGCAAAAATGGATATATTTGAAGGAATAGTGGTTCCAACAATGTTATATGGTCGCGAGGCATGGGCTATGGATAGAGTTGTGCAGAGGAGGGTGGATGTGCTGAAAATGAGATGTTTGAGGACAATATGTGGTATGAGGTAGTTTGATCGAGTAAGTAATAACAGGGTAAGAGAGATGTGTGGTAATAAAAAGTGTGTGGTTGAGAGAGCAGAAGAGGGTGTTTTGAAATGGTTTGGTCACATGGAGAGAATGAGTGAGGAAAGATTGACCAAGAGGATATATATGTCCGACGTGGAGGGAACGAGGAGAAGTGGGAGACCAAATTGGAGGTGGACAGATGGAGTGAAAAAGATTTTGTGTGATCGGGGCCTGAACATGCAGGAGGGTGGATGACGTGCAAGGAATAGAGTGAAATGGAATGATGTGGTATACTGGGGTCGACGTGCTGTCAATGGATTGAACCAGGGCATGTGAAGCGTCTGGGGTAAACCATGGAAAGTTCTGTGGGGCCTGGATGTGGAAAGGGAGCTGTGGTTTCGGTGCATTATCACATGACAGCTAGAGACTGAGTGTAAACAAATGTGGCCTTTGTCGTCTTTTCCTAGCGCTACCTCACACACATGAGGGGGAAGGGGGTTGTTATTTCATGTGTGGCAGGGTGGCGATGGGAATGAATAAAGGCAGACAGCATTGATTATGTACATGTGTATATATGTATATGTCTGTGTGTGTGTATATATATGTATACATTGAGATGTATAGGTATATATATTTGCGTGTGTGGACGTGTATGTATATACATGTGTATGTGGGTGGGTTGGGCCATTTCTTTCGTCTGTTTCCTTGCGCTACCTCGCTAACGTGGGAGACAGCGACAAAGCAAAATAAATAAATAAATATCATTATTGTGTTACTTTGAATAATATATCCCTTCTTGCTATAATCAAAAAGATTCACAGATCATTTTCCATAACTGCAGAACTATAAACATTTGTAAAACTACCAGCTGCAATTGTCAGAAACTGTATTGTCAATGTCATGCAGGCACAGGCAATACTACCCTCTCTTTTTCCAGAAAACCTTTATCAAACTAAACTTGATCAACTTCCAATGGCAAAATACTCAATGCCCATAAAATCACTCTCCACACAATAAGAAGACAGATCACCATCATCAAATAATTCAAAATCATCTTTCTGATCCTCTAAAACCGAAAATAAAGCCATTTAATTTCCTTTAAAGAAAACCCATGAAAATTACTTGTTATTGGCATGGCATACAGCATAAAAGACAATGGAGATAAGTCATGCAATGCCACCTCAGCTAACATCCATGCTTAGTGTAAGGCCTTCAGAGTGAGGCATGAAACTCATTGCAAAAATAATCGCTCAGAGGGATCATTCAAACCACATAAATATGTCTGGGGGCATTACAGGGTTAGTGGATCATGTGCCAGTTGACAGATTTTCAAAGCATTGGAAATTTGATGGGAATGTCTGGAGAAGGGAAGCATGGAAAATGTCTGGTGGAGGTAAGGTTGGTAGGTTTTACGAATAAAGGAAAGACATATTCATGAAAGCACTGGTGAAAGTGAGTGAGCCTGGAAAAGGGGCCAATATGCAAAGTCACCAGGAGAGAAAGAATTTTAAAGAACTGCAAAGAGTACGAGTATATGAAGTATGAGATATCTTGGGGAGCTGTGCTTATGCATGAGGATGAATTGTGAAGCATGCATAAGAAAGGATATGAATGTATAGCTATTCACTTCGTTTTTATACAGTTAGATATATGCCAAAATGTGCAATAAAAACACGTCCAAAGCTAATCCTGTTTAACAGCAGGCACGATCAAATCTACATTTGAAATGTTTTTCACATAACTTCAGCCATCATCCACAAATAAAAAGACTGCCCCTTCCTTACAACTCAACAATCTATGCAAAGTCTTTTGTTTACATTTAGTAAATGTCATCAATGAATTAGGGAATGCAATTTGTATTAAACTGAATTTTTTTCACTCCACAATTGTTTTGAAAAAATGAGAAAAGAAAAGAGCAAAAGAAACAAACTGATGTGCCAATACTAGTTTGGGCAACATATGTGATGATGCTCTACACCATGGCATCAGCAGATGCCTGCTAAAGCATCAGCAATTAAAACATCACCATATGGACACTACTTTCCTGCATTTACAGTGAGGTTTCATCTGTAGCATTTTAGCAAAACACTGTTGTATCTTCATAAAAGAATGTTCAGAAAACCACTAATCAAGAGATAAAACTAAATAGATTTAAGCAATTTAATAGAGGATCATGCCCTGTGGACATCAGCTATGCACTTGACCTACCAGTTATAACTGTGAGAACATATGAGCTAACACTCATAAAAGGAGACTGTGCTCAATGTGTGACCCCATTAAGTTCTAGTAGAATAAGAAAAAAGCAAAGACAAGGTACTATGGGAATGTTGTTAAGTGCTTGGATTAAAGATAAAGGAAAAAGGAATGTGGTCGATAGATTGATAATGATACATGGAAAAGGTGTAACACTATCTCAAGACTAAAGAAAGAGCAGGGTGAGTTGTTCAACTCTGTCAACCTTTTCAGCAAGTCATGGTTGGTTTTAATGGTTTAAGCTACATTGTGAGCTGCTTAATGTAAAAGTGACTGGCAAGGCAACAAGGCAATCTTCAAAAGAACTAAATGCTAACAGCAATAAGTGGCTAATATCCCTGGAAAATTTTCACTGCTGATGAAAATGCCTTATACTGGAACAAATGCCACCCCACATGTACATCTCTAAAGAATTAACAGCCCTTGGGTTCAAAGCTGTTGAACTTTGGATAACTCTGCTGTGTAGTGGCAATGCCTTGGGGGATGTGAAGCTCAAGCCCTTACTGATGTATCAAAAGTACAAGGGTACAGAGTGGTAATCTCTCTGTCATTTGGTAAGCAAATGAAAATGCTTGGGGAATAATAATGTCTATGGGAGGGTATTGGTTGAGAGGGTGAAGGCATGTACAGAGCATCAGATTGGGGAAGAGCAGTGTGGTTTCAGAAGTGGTAGAGGATGTGTGGATCAGGTGTTTGCTTTGAAGAATGTATGTGAGAAATACTTAGAAAAGCAAATGGATTTGTATGTAGCATTTATGGATCTGGAGAAGGCATATGATAGAGTTGATAGAGATGCTCTGTGGAAGATATTAAGAATATATGGTGTGGGAGGCAAGTTGTTAGAAGCAGTGAAAAGTTTTTAACGAGGATGTAAGGCATGTGTACGTGTAGGAAGAGAGGAAAGGGATTGGTTCTCAGTGAATGTAGGTTTGTGGCAGGGGTGTGTGATGTCTCCATGGTTGTTTAATTTGTTTATGGATGGGGTTGTTGGGGAGGTGAATGCAAGAGTTTTGGAAAGAGGGGCAAGTATGCAGTCTGTTGTGGATGAGAGAGCTTGGGAAGTGAGTCAGTTGTTGTTCGCTGATGATACAGCACTGGTGGCTGATTCATGTGAGAGACTGCAGAAGCTGGTGACTGAGTTTGGTAAAGTGTGTGAAAGAAGAAAGTTGAGAGTAAATGTGAATAAGAGTAAAGTTATTAGGTACAGTAGGGTTGAGGGAAAAGTCAATTGGGAGGTAAGTTTGAATGGAGAAAAACTGGAGGAAGTGAAGTGTTTTAGATATCTAGGAGTGCATTTGGCAGCAGATGGAACCATGGA